>NC_142931.1:99702944-99933705 GCF_046866305.1 Octopus bimaculoides | reverse complement strand
CAACAGCAATGAGACTGCAAGCTGGCAGAATCATTACCAAGTCAGGAAAACTGCTTTGTGGTTTATTTTCTGATTTTACATTCATTTTCGAATACTGCCAGGGTCAACTTTGCTTTTCATCCTTTTGGAATTAATATAAAATGTACCAGTTGAACACTGGGGTTGATGTAATTGACTTACCCACTTCTCTGAAATTGCTGGCCTTGAGCCAAAATGTGAAACTGATATTATCAACATCAATATCACTCATTTATTAAGGCCTGAGAAAGCTATGGTCTGGCTTGATGGCTAGGGTGTTTGGCACATGAGTGTAAGGTCATGTGTTCAATTCCTGACACTGCATTGTGTTCCTTGATCAAAACACTTTATTTCACATTACTCCAGTCCACTCACCTGGCAAAAATGAGTTGTACCTGCACTTCAAATGGCCAGACTTGTCCCACTCTTTTCCGTACTGAATCTCTCTGAGAACTATCTTACGGATACACATGTCTGGGGAATGCTCAGCCATGTACACATTAATTTCATGAGCAGGTTGTTCCATTGATTGGATCAACAGGAACTCTTGTCATTGTAACTGATGGAGTACCAGTTCATTCCCTTATTCTCAGTAATTTGAAGGAAACAGATCAATGTGGATGGAAGATAAATTCATTATGTGAATGACTGACTGAGTGAATGTATGAGAGGAGATTGAATGAAGTGAATATTTCAGGAAAAATATGAGTGCATGAGTGAGCAAACATATGAGTGTGAATGAGTAGATGAGCATGTGAGGGAGTGAACCAATGAGTATCTGAGTATGTTAGTGACTTTATGCGTTAGTATTTGAGGGTGTCAGTAAGTGTGTGGGCAACTGTGTGCATCAACAAATGTGTGAATGAATGAGTGAGTGAGTGTGCAAGAATGTAAGTTAATGAGAGAGTGTGTTAGTGCATGAGTGTATATTCATCTGAATGTGTAAATTAGTAAGACCGAGAGCATCAGAAAAGTCTATATTCATTTTTTGTTTGTTTTCACGACTGTTTTCCTTTATTAACATGAGTAAGATGAATGTATTACTGAGTTTTTGTTTCACTGCCAGATGCCCTTCCTGTCCTTAGCCCTTAACTCTTTTTCAACTTAGGGATCTTTTATCTTCAAAGGCATATCGCCAGTGGATGACTTATTGACAGGAGAAATAACATCACTGGCTGTAGCTCACAGCATCTGGAGAAACAATTGTGTAAACAAACAGAGAGAGAGAGAGAGAGGAGGAGGAGGAAAAGAGAGAAAGAAAGTGTTCGGATGGATGGATAGATAGACAGATAGACTGAAAAATAGGTGGGTAGGTAAGCAGATAGATAGATAGCCAGACAGACAGACAGATAGATAGATAGACAGATGGGTGGATAAGTAGATAGAGAGATAGACAGACAGATAGGCTGACAAATAGGTAGATAGATAGACAGACAGACAGGCAGGTAGCTAGAAAGATAGGATGATAAAGAGGGACAGAGAAAGTATGGGGTGGGGGGAGGTTGTGTGTATATTTTGTAAATGTGAATGTGAGATGAGTTATTTGGTACCTGTACCTCTATTTACCCCTTAATTAACATATCTACCTGGAAATCAGTGAAAGCAACAATTAAGAAATACTTTAGATATTCTTTGTATATAAACATATTTTGTATTTGCTAACATTCCTTTACAACATTCTGAGTTCAAATCCCGACCAGGTTAATGTTTTATCTGTTATCTTCCAGTGTCAATAAAAGAAATCACAATCTCCAAGTTCCACCTACTGTGACAGTGAGTGCCTCAACATGGCTACAGTCTGATGTTGGAAACCAGTAAAAGAATATAAAAAAGGGGTATTTCTTAATAAATAACAGTAATGCATTTTCATACCAACACAGGATGTGAAGTATGAAGAGATCAAGGTCATAAGGTGAAAGGTAAGAGGTCAAAATGAAAGAAAATGGAGACCAAACACAATAACAAAAAAGGATCATGAAGAATTTCTAAATTTGGAAAGCCATCTTACCCTTAAGGATTTTTCCAGTTGTTCAATGAGAAGAGGTGAGTCTTGTCTAAAATCAAATCCTACTGGCATGATCAGGGATCAGTAGTAATCAGTAATTAGTAGTTGATGATTAGTATTTGGTAATTTGTTTATAACAACACTAATGTAATCACATGTGAACAATGTATCATGTGCATGTGTACATATATATGTATGTATGAGTTTATATTCATGTGTGTGAATAAGAGTATGTATGTGTGTATATATGATATATACATACACACACACACATATGTATATATATATATATATATATATATATATATGTACACACACACACACACAGAAGTGTGTATGTGTGTCTGTAGTGTGAATTGTATGTATGAGAGATAGAGTGTGGGAGGGTATGTATGTGTTTGTAGAGTTACCAGGAGTAACCAGGATTTTAAGTTGGTTTCTTTTGAATACATGTTATCACTTGTCTTTGATTAACAGGTTTTGCATTCTTTTGAACAAGGCAATCCCTGATCACACACACACACACACACACACACAAACATACACTCACATATACACACACACTCACTCACTCACACATCACACAGACTCACTCTCACACACATGCACACACACACTCATGCAATAGTAGTAACTATCAATGGCAACAGTAAACGTTGTTACTGGGTATTTGAGTTTGAAGTGTGGGTGATAGAGACGGAGATGACATATCTGCATATATGTATGTGTATATGCAAGTCATTTAAAGCAAATACGTGAGTGATTGTGTGTGTCTGTGTACCTCTGCGAGTGCTGTGCATGTGTGTGTGTGTGTACCTCTGTGAGTGCCTGTGCATGTGTGTGTGTGTAGGCAATGTCATGTATCTGGTGCTTGCAACTATCTTTACTTACAGCTTGCTGCTACTGGCTGGCTAATCTTGGTCAACCCATGTAATGAAATGAGAAGCAACCCAGTGTGTGTACAGTAGGTGCACACACACTAGGTTGCCAGTGCAAAGCTTCTCCCTCACCAAAGCTCCAGCTATGGCCACCCATACTTACACATAGTAACTGGATGCTTTGAAGTTACATGTTAGCTTGACAGAAGATCTCCAAGCAGCAGTGGGCGCCAAGATATGCCTTGACATTTAATCACCGACTACTCTGCTGCACTGGGAGTGATGCCAAAAGGTCAAAGGCTGGGGAACAAACCATGGTAGTCAGTTTTGACCCTTTAGCATTCAGGTTATTCTGTCAAATGTTATGCTTATTTACCCACACTGTTACTCGCATTGGTTTGAATTGATTGTACATTAACTTACAGCTTTAATAGTTCAGTGATGCCACTATGTTAACTGTTTCAGTCATTTGTCTGCGGCCATACTGGAGCACCACCTTAAATGGTTTTTACTTGAAGAAATCAACCCTGGGATTTATTCTTTGTAAGCCCAGTACTTATTCTATTGGTCTCTTTTGGCAAACCACTAAGTTTAAGGGGATGTAAACACATCGACATTGGTTGTCAAGTGAAGGTTGGTGGGACAAGCATAGACACAATGACACACACGTACGTAAATACATACATACATACATATGTGTATATATATATATATATATATATACACATATATATATATGTATATATATAGATATATATATATACATACATATATACATACATATATATATATATATACATATATATATATGTATATATATATATATACATACATATATACATACATATATATATATATATATATATATATATATATATATTTATACTAAGTGTGACTAGGCTGTTAGGAAACTACATTGCTAGAAATAAAGGCTAAATTGCTCTAATGCTGTAGTTAACACACATGAATGGAAACATATACACTAACAGGGACCATAATTGTCCGAAAAGTGCTGATTGAGAATTCCTAATACTGATACGTCAGTTTCAACCATTTCCATTGCCTCATCAGTTAAGACCACTCAATTGTTCGACTCTTTCTGGACTCACTTTGTCATTTGTATTTATGTTTATGTCAGCCATATTACTGGATGATTTAGCTGGTAAACAGAGAATGCAAGAAATTTAAGTTGGATGAATTAACGCCAGATATGTTCAAATGTTTGATATCTACACAGGAGCTTACTGCTGAAAAGGAGGCAGAAGTTACTGCTAGAATTCTTGCAAAGCTGGAACAAAACCAGGATGTAACCCTACAGTAAGTGTCAGAATAATGTGAAAGGATAGTCAAATTAAGACAAGACACAGAAGAAATAGAATATAAAAATTGTTTCCAAGTAAAGCAAGTACGAAATAGTCAAATTAGACATAAAGTGTTTTCTAAAAGACACAACAAAAATCAGGAAATAAACCTATGTTGTGCATGTGGAGGTATACACTTGAGGAAAAATTGTCTATTTAAAAAAGTGGAGTGCTTTCGTTGTGGTAATATCGGACATATAAAGGTGCACTGTAGAACAAAGATGACAAAACATCAGAACAAAGGAAAAAGAATAAATAGCATTTCATCAGAAGAAATTGATAATATAACAATGAGGAAATTTGGGCATGTGAAAATTAGAAATACATGTGTTAAAATGCAGTTGAACACTGATAGTGATATCACCATTATAAAATAAACAAAAAAACTTGGAAATATGTCAGTAAGCTGAAATTAATTAAATCGAGAAAGGTAGCACATGGTGTTAAGGGGAAAAGATTATGTTCAAGGATCCAGAATTAAGGAAGAAGATGACCGTCATCACATTTTATAGACAACCATGAACAAACTAAAAAGTTTATTTAAAGAAAAGAAAAATCTTGCTTCAAAGAATTATCTCCCTTTGGTACAAACTGTAACCTCTTTTCATTAACTAGTAATTGATTGAAAGGCAGTAAGCTGGCAAATCGTTACCATGATGGATAAAATGCTTAGGGACATTTAGTCAGTCTTTAAATTCTGCACCCCTAAGTATAAAGCCCACATCCCACCTTTTGCTTCAAACCCTCATCTCCTAGCATCAAGCCCACATCCCACCTTATGTTTTAAACCTTCATCTCGTAGCATAAAGCACACATCCTGTCTTGTGTTTCAAGTCCTCATCTCCTATTATAAAGCCTACATCCTACTTTGTGTGTTATAATCCTTACTACTGCTTGCGGTAAGAGAAAAGTACCCAGTATACCTAGTAATGTGGTTGGCATTAGGATGGTTATCCAAGCATAAAAGCCATAACAAAGCAGACACTGGACTCAGTCCTAGCACCCATTAAATGATGATGATGATGATGATGATCTCCAAATCTAGCATTACCCCGCTTATTTTTTCAACAAAATCAATATTAAAATTAGAAGTGTATATACTACATGGTATGAGGCTGCAAATATTTTCCCCACTCACTTTTATTAAGAAAAAAAACCCTACATTAATAAAGTTACATATATTATCATTTAAGATTATTTTATCATTATACATAAATATTTTTTCTATAAAATAAAATATTGATTTCAAATTTTGGCACAAGACCAGCAATTCCAGAAGGGCTAAGTTGATTTAATCAAACCCCTGTGCTCAATTGATACTTATTTTATTGACACCAAAAGTAGGAAAGGTAAAGTCAACCTTGAAAGAATTTGAAATCACAACAAAATGCTGCTGAGTATTTTGCCGTGTGCTAACAATTCTGCCAGTTTGCCATCTTATATAGAATAAGAAATTAAAAGCTAATGTATTGGATTATAATAGATTACCTACTCTTGTAGTAGTTATGTAATCTTGCATGTATTATACATAATATTAGCCAAGTTAGGCCCTAATAAGGAGATGTGTATTGCACATAGACTTTTAAAATGACACTCATAATGAAGAGAAAGCAAATCATTAGCTCATTTCTTAGTTCTGGTCAAGAAAGATAGGGAAGAAACACTAAAATTTAAATTGGTTAAAATGAATTAAAAGTTGACTGAGGGCATGCAGAAGAGCTAGGTCTAAAGTCTTGGGAAGTGCACAAACAACTTTAGACATGTGACTATATTATTAGAGCTCCTTTATCCCTCTCAGTCATCTTAGGTTTGGTAAAACTACATTTAAGTAAGAAGGTGAGTTTATTATGTAGAAATATATCCACAGTTGTCACTGTATCCACCCTCAGATTCACATTTCACTTCATACTACCAACCCTCATTTAATCAATCTGGATTTCAGAGTTCTTTCTTTTACCTTTTTTGACAAGAATTATCATTAATACTACAAAGTTTTCTTTTGCTAAGAGCTGTAGTTTTGAGTTATTTTTATATTGGAAGGAAGTTGGAAACTCATTACTTTATGCATGTTATCTTGTACTTAACTATATATTCATCATGCAGGGAGCAGCCTTGGGAAAATCAAGCAGTAATAGTTTCATTCTTTCTCTTTCTTTTTTTCTTTTGTACTTTCTTTCTCTGGTGTTTTTGCTCATTGTTCATCACGTGAACAATAGTGTGTATCAGACCTCAGCTGTGGAGACATATGAAGGTGAGGAAGAAAGGGAGGGAGAGGCAGAGAGAAATAGGGAGAAACAGAGAGAGAGAGAGAGAAACCATTAGTATCACGTTCATACTAAATAAACTTCTTGCTTTCATCGTTACAATAATTTGCTGTTGAGGGTCGAGTAATTGTTTTTTTAATATTACTTTCTTAATATGATGTTATTAGATAGTCAGACAGATCTTTCTAGAAAAAAAAAGATAAGATAAACAAACAAAAGTAAAATTATAAAAGTTTAATTGAAAAATAAATTCAAATAAAACAGTGAATTAATATTAAAAGATACCCATAAGCACAAGCTTTTTTTAAGAATAATATGAAAAATAAAATGAATTTAGTTAATGAGATATTCAATATTTTTGTTAAAACTGATGTTTGGTCATCTAAAGATGTTATAGCAATGATGCTTAAATTTCCAGCAACTCAGAAATGGATGAAACCTACAGATTCCCACATAATGCCACGACAATTTTCACAGAAACTGTGATCAAAGATATTGATTAAATCTTTAAAATGTCATGGAACATTGAGGTTGAAAAAAAAAAAAGAAAACTAAATGAAAATGGGATCGTTTAAATATGTGGAAATGAACTCATTAATATGAAGATTGGTGAGCGTATGGTACTTTGGTCTGTTGGTTCTTCGACTTCATCAAATTGGAAGATTACAGGAGAAATATTTTAAGGAAACTCTTGGAGTGTTAATTAAACAAGAATCAAAGAAAATATTAATAGCAATGTGCGTAGGTTGGGAAATTCTCTAATGTTGTTGAGTTTAGGATGGTAGTTCAGTAGATACACGGGTGTATGTATGTATGCATGTATGTTGTTCTTGTTGGTGGTGGTGGTGACAGTGGTGTTTAACCAAAATCAACCCTGATTGTAAACGTCCACATTCAAGGGTATTCAAGCCATGACCATCCTGGTATTAATGGTCTGTAAGACTACAATATGGCCTTTCCTTATTTAAAACTGTTGTGTATGATTTGAAGAAAATTTGGCTGTTATTTCTCTTGTGCTGAAATGTTTAATATGGCTTTCTTCCAGACAGTTCTTAGTTCAGCTCTCAGCTGATTCAAAACCAGTTATGGCTATAGTTGAACTGTTGATATACAGTTTTATACATGAAGTCATATTTATTTCCACTTAAATGTAGATGTTCTGTTAAAGCAAACTTTACTGTGGTAGATACCATGAGAGAAACTCTCATATAGGCTTTTGGTCCAAAATGCTCACTTGTTTATATCGCTAGCAGGGAGATAAATCCCCACCATCTCCAGCACTGAGACCATCAGATCACATGATTTCAACATTCCTTTGTCTCATCAATGATGGACACTCAACTGCTAGAGGTAGCAGTAACTCACCTCCTCACCAGTGATATACAGAAAATCAGTACCAGAACAGGCACTGTTACAGTTTCAAGCATGGAAGAAAGAGATTTCATTTTCAGCCAGCATTAGTTATTTCTTTTCATTCTGAGTTCAAATTTTATGAAGTTCATATGTAGTTGTGCATGTGTTTGTGTGTGTATGTGTGTGCATGCATGCATGCACGCACGCACGTTTGTGCGCATGCATGCACGAGCATGTGCACACACATACATATACACACACACACACACTGCAACTGCTCTAGGTGTTTGTGTGCTATACTACTTTCTTTACTATGTTTTATGTGAGAGTTGTGAATATTATAGAATTGTTGTACATTTTAATATTTTTGTCTTTTGTGAGTAATGTTCAGTTTGATGAGTGGTTGTACTTGATTTTTGTTACTTAGAAAGGGGGTATTGTATTTGGTTGGTGATAATTTAAGTCTATTGAGGGTGAGCCCAGAACATGATTTATATTGGGTGGAGTAGGTGTGCAGCTATGTTTGGAGAATGGGGAGAGAATACAAAGCAAAAGAATGATAATTAACTTATTGTACACAGTGCTCAGGTGCTCTACAACTCAAGAGAAAAAGTAGCTAAAAGTGCATGAACAGTACATAGAATATGCACAAGAAGTGAATAAAGTTGTTACGAAATAAAAAGAAAAAAGAAAAATGTGTGATTTCATTTGTAAATGGTCCTGTGCATATAATTTAGGGAGGTGTAGGAACGTCATGTTGGTATAAGTTGAAAAAAGAGGTTGACACAACAATTTCTTGTGGTACTCCATGGGAGAAATTGCAAATTTGGGAAGCATTATTCTTGTTCACTTCATATGCTTGATGATTTGATAAGTAGTTTGAAAGCCAGAATTTTGTATTGTTTCTTAAGATGGTGTCAAGTAAATTTTGTAAGCAGAGACTGAGTGAAATAGAACCAAAATCTTTGTTTTGTGTGTCAGCATTGTTCATCATTGAAGTCATGTTAGGTTCATGAGTAAAATTGTGGTTGGATATAGTCATCTGAATCTATATCAGATCAGTTCTCAGACTAAGCACTGTAGCACAAGCAATATCTAAATCCGTGGGGGTCCATATAAGATTTTGTTGCTAAAATTTAGGTGCAATAACTTGTTTATATGTCTACAATACACAAAACATTTTAAATTTCTCATACAATTCCTAATATTTGATTATAAATGTGTAGTAGGATTTATTTTATACACAGTGAATGGTTCAGGAGGTCCAGTAGTGTAAAGTAGGAATCAAAGGGGTCCATAGGCAAAAAATTGTTGAGAACCATTGGTCTTAATCATTATCATCATCATTTAACGTCCGCTTTCCATGCTAGCATGGGTTGGACGATTTGACTGAGGACTGGTGAAACCAGATGGCTACACCAGGCTCCAATCTGATTTGGCAGTTTCTACAGCTGGATGCCCTTCCTAACGCCAACCACTCAGAGAGTGTAGTGGGTGCTTTTACGTGCCACCGGCATGAAGGCCGGTCAGGGGGTACTGGCAACGGCCACGCTCGAAATGGTGTATTTTACGTGCCACCTGCACAGGAGCCAGTCCAGCAGGACTGGCAATGAACTTGCTCGAATGTCTTTTCACGTGCCACTGGCACAAGTGCCAGGAAGGCGACGTTGGTAACAGTCGCGCTCAAATGGTGCTATTTACGTGCCACCGGCACGAAGCCAGGCAGCTGGTGCTCTGGCAACGATCACGCTCGGACAGTGCTCTTAGTGAGTTATTGGTACTGGTGCCATCACGATTTCGCTTTCGTTTGCCCCAACAGGTCTTCACAAGCCGAGTTTAGTGTTCAATGAAGACGTTGGAATGGGTGCCAGTCTACAAATTTAGTTTGATTTTGATTTCACTTGCTTCAACAGGTCTTCGCAGGCGGAGTTTAGTATACAAAAAAAAAAAAAAAAAGGGATGTTACGCATAAGTGGGATGGCAAGGCCTTGGATTTTGGTCTTGCTTGGCTTGCCGGGTCTTCTCACGCACAGCATATTTCCAAAGGTCTCGGTCAGAAGTCAATGTATTGCAGAATTAAAAAATTTATTTAAGGCTTCAAAAAAATCCATGTTAATTTTTGATTGTCCTGAAAAATGTGATTTATAATTTTGTTAAACATTAATATGGTTAATATAACAAGGTTTCTGAGTTCTCAGTTTATTATTTTCAACTTCCTGTGTGAAATGCACCAGTATTTTTTACTTTGATCTCCAATGTGCCATGAAGTTAAACACTGAGAACAGTTATTAAAATATCAAATAGCAATAGTAGATTGGCAGAAAAATTAGAGCATCTGACAAAATGCCTTATGCTTTTCTTCTGGCTTTTTGCATTATAAGTTAACTTTGCTTTCTCTCCATCAAAATTGATAAAATAAAATACCAGCCAAGTAGTGGAATCAGTTTAATTAACTAAACCCGTCCCTCAAAATTGCTGATTTTGTGCCAAAATAAACTATTATTACATTGTGAGAGGAGTATGCAAGTATTAAGTGTCCCAGTTTAACATTTCTAGGCTATCTGAGGCAGTGCATGAAGATAGGGTGAGATGTCTATGATTATTATATCATTTGACTTTTGTTGTTCAGGATTATTGTAAATTTGGAAATTTGATAGATCTGGTATGGGCAGTTCTACAAATTGGTAAATGCAGCATCTCTTTAATGACATAGATGTTTTAGGAGTTTTGGGTTTTTAGATTTCTCTATTGCTTTGAGTCTGATGGATGGAAGGGAGTCAAAATTATGTCATAAATGGAAGAAATGTAGTTCTCATTTTGTGTTCTGGTTTTTCTTTTTCTTTTTTCTTTTGTGCAGTTTTTGATGGTTGATTTGTGTAGATGTGTAAGCATATTGTTTGGGCTTGTTATTGTCAGAGGGTATGGTGTAACTTTCATTACTGTTGTTGTAATTGACGTTGCTGTTGCATGTATTACTATTTTCTTTATATTTTGTTGTTTTATTGGTATGTTTGTACTTTATGCTTGATACAAATATTTTCCAATTAAATGTTTTTATGATTTATTATTATTATTATTGTTATTATTATGCAATAGTCTTATTTTTATTGCTTATTATCACTGTACATCTGAGCACAGTTCTACATGCCTTGAGTAAACATAGTGTTTTGTGTTAGTTTTGTTATTTTCCCTTTAGTGAATGTGCTCTACATAATACGTATGAATACTAAAGAGCTGTTTTCTGTGTGTTATACATATTTCTAAGTCTTAAGGTTTTAGTTATGTATTTGTCTGCATGTTTTTGATCATTCTCAAAGCACTTGTTATTATAATTAATTGTATGTATGTGTTAGTCTAATTTTCTTATCGTAGTTTCTTTATCTAGTATTATTATTATTTTCATCATTGTTACTGTGCAACAGATGCACAGGGGTAATAAACACTACAGATGCTCAGAAAACAGATTCCATCACATTCCAGGAGAAGAAACTAGAAGTAGTTGATAGCTTCCACTACCTAGGTGACCAAGTCTGTAGTGGGGGTGGATGCTCAGAAATTGTTACCACTAGAATTAGAATAGCCTGGGCAAAGATCAGAAAGCTTCTATCCCTACTGGTGACAAAGGGCTTCTCACTCAGAGTGAAAGGTAGATTGTACGATGCATGTGTGCGAACTGCCATGCTTCACGGCAGTAAAACATGGGCAAAGACTGCTGAGGATATGTGTAGGCTTGAAAGAAATGGCGCTAGCATGATCCACTGGATGTGTAATGTCAGTGTGCACACACAACAAAGTGTAAACACCCTGAGAGAAATGTTGGACATAAGAAGCATTAGATGTGGCTTGCAAGAGAGATGTTTGTGCTGCTATGGTCATGTACTACAGATGGATAAGGAGAGCTGTGTGAAGAAGTGCCACTCCCAAACAGTTGAAGGAATCCGAGGTAAAGGTAGACCCAGGAAGACATGGGATGAGGTGGTCAAGTATGACCTTCAAACGTTGGGCCTCACAGAGGCAATGACGAAAGACTGAGACCTCTGGAGATATACTGTGGCTGTGAAGACCTGGCAAATAAAGTGAATTCACAGCTGTATCCTACACCAGTTTCGCATAACCAGCCGCAGCCCACTCATAAATACCTTGGATCATAGGTTGACATGCTGTGCTTGAGGAGACCTATTGAGTCAAGTACATCAAAATCAAATGGTAATTGTAGTTGTGATCCCTGTGCCAGTGGCACGTTAAAAGCACCAACCAATCGTGGTCGTTGCCAGCCTTCTCTGGCCCCTGTGATGGTGGCACATAAAAAGCACCCACTACACTCTTGGAGTGGTTGGCGTTAGGAAGGGCATCCAGCTATAGAAACACTGCCAGATCTGACTGGGACCTGGTGCAGACTCCTGACTTCCTGGACCTCAGTTGAACCATCCAACCCATGCCAGCATAGAAAACGGACGTTAAACAATGATGATGATGATGATGCGATTTCCCATGTAGTCTAGTGGTTAAGATTCCTGGCTTTCAATCAGGTGTCCAGAGTTCCATTCCCAGCATGTGAACATTAATTTTCCATGGTGGTGCTCCAGCATGACTGCAGCCACATGACTGAAATGAGTAAAAGAGTAAAATATACATACATATATATGTTAAGAGTTGAACAAAAAGAACACAACAAAGAGAAAAGTTAGACAAAAGCAGAGCAAATGGGAAACTAAATAGAAACTTAACAGATGGAGAATATAGACAGATACACAATACACAGAATATTCACAGCTGAGTTTTCCTCATCAGTCAATGAACCAAAATATCATTGTAGTTTCACGCCATTATCAGTGAGACCACTCAATCCTGGAGGCACCAGTGCTGTTATTAAGCTACTGGGAAAAAGCTAGTGAATGTATACTGAGACAGAAACAAACAAGACATTATATAAATACAAAAGATGAAGATTTATGCATATATAATAACATGAAGACTTACAGCTATATACAACAGAAGAAAAACATAATAATAATTATACAAATATAGATGTGTGTGTGTGTGTGTAACATATATCATCAGTAAATCATAAATCCGAAAGTTGTAGAGCAGTAGAATATTTAGATAAAGATAGTTACGGCTGATTTATAGGGCTACCCAGGGTTTCGCAGCCATAAAGCACTTAGCTTTACAACATCTCCTCAGACCCTAAAGATGATACACACACACGTTTATATATATATATGTGTGTGTGTGTGTGTGTGTGTGTGTATGTGTGTGTGTGTCTATATATATATATGTTGTTGTACTTGGGGATGGTCATATTGTCAGTTTAGCCAATAAAAACACACGCACTGTATATTTGGTGTTAATTTGCTTCAGCTTCATATTACATTAATCTTAATCTTATTTCGACCTCATCAGTGGTCCTTTGTTTCCTTCCTTCTTATGTGTGTCTCACCTTGCTAAATATCAGCCATTTTGTATTTTGTATTCCTATTGTATGTGTCTACGCATGCGTGTCTTTCAATGTGTCTGTGTCTTTTGTAAGTGCATGTGTGTATGGGGAGTGTCTGTATCACCTATATACTCTGTTAATACGTGTTCGTTTGTATTTGTTTTTATTTATTTATTTGTTCATGTGTGTGTGTGTTTTTTTTTGTTTTTTTTTGTGTTTAATTAAATTTTGTTAACGTATGTAGTATTTAATTCTATTTGTTTATCTATGTATTGCATTATACTTTGTTCATATTATTGTTGGTTTATGGGTAACATGTCACATGCTGTGGTTTGTGGTTTGTTAGTGGTGTGTGTTAGTGTTCCATTCTAGTTTCCTATTCAGGCTAGGTTTCTCTTCTATTATGTGTGTAGCTTCAGTAATTTGTCTAAGTGCTGCATCACTGTTATGTGTAGATAAGATTTTAATTTCTATGTTGTTAATTGAGCCTCTATGTTCTTGCTCAGCGTGCTGGTACAGAACTGATGAGTTCTCCCTTCCTTAAGTTCCCTCCAATGTTCGTTTGCCCGCTCCCCTATGCTCCTTGCTGTTTCGCCTACATATGTCATTGTCTTATTTCTGCATCGTCCCTCTGTACATCTTATACTATAGACCACATTTCTGGTTTTGCAGTTCGTTTGTGGGCTAAATCTACATACGATACAGTTCCTGTCAGTGCAGGGGGTTCTACTGAAAGGGTATGTTCTACTGATAAGGGATTTAATAGGGTTGCCTGGCCTTTCAACAACCTTCATTCTTAGCTTAAGTTTGTCTAGGGCCCTTCTAAAGCGGTACGCCAGTTCGCCTCTAGGGGTGGTGTCGATGAACATGACGCTCTGGTACTTGTGGCTATCATACCATGAGCTTGCCTTCCCTATTTTCTTCTTAGTCCTTTCTATGGTGTTCCATGATTTGCTCCTATAGAGTGGGCAAATCCCATTCCTATCGTTGCGTTTGATTGTTTCAAACTTCTTCATAGCTCCTTTGTATACCCGATCCTTTCTTTATGGCTGTAACCTGAGAACTGCATGCGGTGAACGAAATGTTGTATATGTCTCTTTAATTCTGTAGGGTCGCACATGCAGGAGACATTTCGCATTACTCTGACGAGGTCTGCCATCAATATGTTGAATTTGGCATTGTCCGCAATAGCCGAGTTCCGGTGGATCAGGTATTTGGAGGCCATAGGTTTTGTATAGTGTGAATGGAGGATTCGGGTTTTATTATTCTTAGTTTCTAGCCAGAGTTCAGTATCTAATACAGGTAATCTATGGTTGGGGTGTTTAGTAGGGTAGTCTATCATAACTTTAATACTCTGGTGGATGGAGTTAGCTATTTGCTGGATGCTCTCCATAGTCTTAGTTTCTATTTCTATTTCAGGGGTACTCTCTTGTGGGGGTGTCTTTACCACTAAGTTGATATCATCGACATGTCGAGAGTACACATTCACGAGTATGGAGTTCTGTGTCAGGCGTTCCTTAAGCCTTCTGTCCCACCATACCATGAAGAGATTGGCCACATCACCGGCGATACTAACACCGATGGCTGCCCCCTCGTCCTGGGCGTATAATTTGTTGTTAAATTTAAAGGTGTGGCCTTTTAGGGTGACCTTTATACTAGCTCCTAGTGCATGTGCGATCATTTTCTTTACCTGGTGGATATTGGTGGGAGTCCGAATAGCTCTGGTCCATCCACTCCATCTCTCTATAGGGGTCTTCCTAGCCATAGAGGTAATTGTGGGTGGTCTACCTCTTAGACGTCTACTAGGGCAGAAATCTCTAAGGTCGTATCTATCTAGATATACATCGTATATATATATATATATATATATATATAGAAGGTAGAAAAGTAACATACGAGCCAATATGTATAAAGAAAATAAGACAAGATAGAAAATGTTAAAGTAATTTTATCATGAAGTACATTTTAGTTCCAGTTTCAGCTAAGAGTAAAATAAGAAAAATAATTAAATTGGAGAAAAAATTTAAGCAAAATGTTTCGAAGATATTTCCATAGTCTTTAAATAGGTAAATATTTCCATCATCTTCAGATAGTCTGTCTCTCTCTCTCTCTATTTCTTTGTGAATGCCTCGTAGGTGGATAGTAGTAAACCTGAAAGAATAGTTTGGGTACAGCGAATTGATGGTTTAAGCAGGAGCTGCTGAGGGAGGAGGAAAAGTTGTTGAAGAAGAAGAAGAAGAAGAGGAGGAGGAGGAGGAGTTGAAGGAGGAAGAAAAGTAGGAGTAGGGAAAGAAGAGGGAGAAGAAGAAAGAAAAATATAGGAGGGCTGTGACACAGTAAATTGTTTATGGACTCTTCTTTAATGGTTGTAGCTGTAGTGGTTAACCTGGGATCTATGTACCGTCATCCTCTGGCATAGACTGTTTCTAGTTTGACCACTATATTGTTCTCACCACCTCAGTAATTTTTTAGGCACCCTCTTAAAACCATTCCTCAAGAATGTCAAAAGCTATATAAGGGACGACCTGGATATGCTCAATCACCTTCCTGAAACAATAAATAAAAACACCCTACTAGTATCTTTTGATGAAGTCAACCTCTTTTCCAATATCCCTCACAGCCTAGGAATAGGGGCAATCCAATTCTGGTTAGAGAATTACTCCAATGAACTCCCACACCACATCAACAAAGAATTCATAATAGAAGGGCTAAAATTCATCTTAGAGAATAACTTCTTCATATTTAATGACAACTTCTAGCAACAGAAATCGGAGACTGCGATGGGTACGAGAATGCCCCCCCCCCCACTCCTTTACTAACCTAGTCATGGGGTACCTAGAAATCAATCTTTATCGTAAGGTACTAGAAAAATACGAAAACCCATACATAGAAAATAACTGGATAAGATATCTAGATGACTGTTTCATTCTTTGGCACGAAAGTATAGAGAGAGTTAACGAATTTTAAGCACCTCTCAATAGACTTGACATAAACATTCAATTTACAATGGAATATAGCCACCAACAACTTCCATTTCTTGACATCCTCTTTAAGAAATCCAACAACAAAATAGAAACAGACATCTACTATAAGCCCACGGACTCCAAGTAATATCTGCCATTCAACTCTTACCACCCCATACACACTAGAATGAATATCCCTTACAAGCTGGCAAAAAGGATTTGTACTATAGTATCTGAAACAAGCACCAGGGATACGACTACATGAGCTAAAGAATACACTCATGAGCAGGAACTACCCACCACCACTAATTGATATAGGCTTACCCTACAACTCAACATCCATGAACTCAGACACTTCAGACTAAAGAAGGATTTACAACCAAAGGCCCTACCATACATATCCACACACAACCCCCTAAACAAAGAGGCCTTCGACACCATCCTCCAGAACATCCCTTTACTAAAAATGGACCATAGAATGGATCAAATCCTCCAAACGCACACCATCATGAAGAGCAAAAGGCAACCCAAGTCATTGAAAAGTCCTCTAACACAGGCCCAAGTACACTCCTCAACAACATCGAAACCAACAGTAAAAAAATGCAGAAGACCTAACTGTGGTATATGTGTCAACCTAATTGAAGGATCAGAATTCTCTCTCATAAAGGGTCAACGTTTTACAGTAAAAAACAACTTCACATGTGCTTTGAAAAACCTAATATATGTATTAACCTGCTAAGGGTGTTAAGGACAATATATTGGTCAAGCTAAAACAGTCTTCACCAGAGGATGATGGTACATAGATCCCAGATTAAGATGCGAGAATACAGAAAAATAGGATTAAGCAAGCGCATTGATATTTTTGCCACTAACGAACAACCCAACTTTAGAATTTGGATATATATATATATGCATATAAGAGGAATAACCACTAGGTGGATTCCTAATATGCTAACGATAGACACTATATGGTCTGACCACTAAGAAAAATTGTTCTCACTATATATATATCACTATATTTTGTATATTTTCATTTGTCTTGCTCGCTTTATGTTCTGGTGTTTGCCAAAATTTCTTGAGAACAATTTTTCTTAGTAGTCAGACCATATGGGGTCTACCTTTAGCATATTAGGAATCCACCTAGTGGTCATTCCTCTTATATGTATGTAATATAATTTTCTGAATCTTTAGATCTTTTTCAATATGCTAGGCCACTGGTTTAAATTGATATTAATTTAATTAATATCAATTTTTACCCTTATTATTTAAATTTATTTATATATATATATATACATATACATATATATAAGTTAGGTTATATTCTGTTAAGAATGTAGTAGAGTACACTATAAAGCGCATCCATCTTCAGATTTTACCCAGTGCTATCCAGCAGTAGTATTTTACGTACTGCCAGATTTGCGTTGGAGCTTCTGTAGTGTGTGAATGGATAATGGAATGAGATGGAGTCAACAAGGAGTACAGAGGAACATATATTTGTAATCACTACAATTGTTTCCAGGCAACGTAGTTCTCCAGGTTTGTAGGTATTTGGTTATGTAACTGTTTTCCTGCATTATGAGATCTAGTTGTGTTTCCTTAGTTGATGTATAAATGTTGTTCCCATGTTCTGTAAACTCAAATTCTTGGCTTCAAGCACAAGCCACGACAGACAGAAAGGATGTGCTCGAAACTGAGAATTTGAGTTTACAGAACACAGAAAGCGTCAATGGTCAAGAGGCTTGACCTGAGCAGGAAGGGTGAAAGAGGAAGTGAGGGAAGGAAGATCAGGGTCATCCTCTTTTGCCTTGGATGCTCATGACCAATGGACGTGAGGCAAGCAAGCTGATAGGGACAGGTACTGGTAGCTGCTATTGTTAGGTGCGCAGGCTTGGCATGAGTTTTGATTGAGTACAGCTGGGTGACAAAACAATGAGAAGGTAGGCGAATTGTTTCTTATTTCCCTGCATTACAGTTCCTTCATACAACAAGCTATTTCAGCAATCATGTAAAAGTATATTTCTTCATTGTTGTTACCCACTTCCATGTGATGGCAGAGAAGATAAGGATCAGTAGCGAAGCCCTTAGACCTTTCTATGGTGAAGGAGAAGTAGTGGCCTCGATCCATAAGATCAAAGTTCTGGTCAGGTTGTAAAGCATCGATGATGTAGCAGGTCTCATGGCCCTGTACCTGTAGGTAAGTGCTCTGGTGCTGTACCTCAGGATGGATGAGGAAGACCAACTGAGCATGACGAAGATTGAGCAGTGCTTGAAGGAATCTTATACAGAGGGGATGTATGCTACATTTGCTAAGCTAGGAATGTTCAGGTGGACAGAGGAACAGGTCAATGAGTATGCTGCAGAGGTTTGGAGACTAGCCATACTGTCTGGCTTTACCAGAAAGGGCCTAGAGAAGGTGGCATGACTGACCTTGGTAAATAGCTTTCCCAACAATATATCGGTGCAACTGTAACAACTGCCAGCCTGCAAGAAAATGGTGATGAGCGGACTCATCATTCAAGCCCACGTATCGACACAAAATATCAGGTAGAAGGTAGTGGCAATGTCAGCTGTGGAAGCCCACTGTGTGGTACAGCGACCGGTAAAGAACAGGGAGGATAAAACTGCTGTGGAGCGACAGCAACCATTCACAGGCCTGTGCTTTAAGTGTCAGGAACCGCACGCGGCAAGGGACTACGTGGAGATAAAGTCCGGACCCATTTGCTACCGGTGCAGGCAGACTAGGCATATTGCTTGAAATTGCAGCCAGGGAAAACGCCACAAGGAAATAGAGGTGCTTGTACAGTCGTTGTCCATAGTGGAAGTCTTTCTGGGGAAAAGGCGTTCAAAGTCCTCATAGATATGGGCTGTATGACATCTCTTGTAACCCTGAGGGTGATAAAAAATGGAAGGGGACAAGTAGTGTTTGGATCGTCAACAGTTGCAAGATTGGACGTAAGGGTAGCAGCGAAGTGTAGCAGAGCAAGGCACAACACTGAGGCTGCGGGTGATTGTGATTGACCATGTGATAGATGGAATTGATATGGTGAAGGGGATGGATGCGATCAACCACCTTGGAGGTGTCAGTATTGGTGGAGACGTTTCGCTTGGTGGTGCAGGGGTGTCATGTTCCGTGGGTCTGCAACATGAGAGAGAGCAGAGCTCTGCGAGGGACTGTACTGCTTACACTGTTGAGGACAAAGATTTTCAAGCAGTGGTCGATGTTAGAGTGACACTGGAAAGGGGAGCCCCTGATGCTGAGGAACAGGCTGGGCTGCTACCAGCATACTTTGAAGGGATATGCCAGGAGTGAGTTTGAAGGAGAGATAGAAAGATGGATTAAGGAGGGTGTCCTTACCCCGTGGAAGGGGAGGTGTTGAGTGGAGTGTTACCACTAATGGCAGTGGTGCAGGCAACAAAGGGAAAAAGTTAGGCCGGTACTGGACTTTCGGGAGATGAATGGTCATGTATTGTGCCACACAAGTGGTGAGGCAACTGACGTCCATAGTGAGATGCTGTGTGAGTGGAGGAAGATGACAAGGGCAGCGACAACTGTTGACTTGAAGTCAGTATATTTGCAGCTCCATGTGAATGAGAAACCATGGCAGTATCAGCTGGTGTGATACAAGAACCAGACATACTGTTTGACTAGGTTGAGTGATAGTGCTCAAGTCTATCCTGGGAAAGGTGAACAGGATAAGAAGGGCCACCAACTCCTATATAGACGATATCTTGGTAGATGTGACTGTAGTGTTTGTCACAGAGGTTGTAAGTCACCTCAAGAAGTTTGGGCTGATTGTGAAGCCACTGGAGCCAATGGTTGGAGAAGCTGCACTGGGGCTCAAGCTTTAAAGAAATAGATCAGGCTCATTGGTGTTCCAGAGGAGGAATGAGAGCCCAGAACTAGGTACCAGTATCAGCAGGAAAGAACTATTCTCGATGTGTGGGAGACTCATGGGACACTACTCAAATGCAGGGTGATTGCGGACAGTGTGCAGCTACATCAAGAGACAAACTGACGGGGCAAACTGGTGAGACACAGTGGGAGAGGAGACAGTGGCGATGACACGGGAGATCCTAGAGAGGACAAGAGCAGAAGACCCAGTAAGAGTGAATTGGTGCGTGCCCAAATTGGAGAATGGGACCGTATAGTGCTATGCTAGCAGCATAATGATAGGGGGTGTACTGGAAATTGGAGGCGTCAACATATGATGGGGGGGGGGGGGCGCAGCCTGGCTTTGAAAAGCTGATGATTACAACCACATCAATATGGCTGAGTTGGACACAATGCTGAAGGGGGTGAATTTGGCCCTGAAATGGTGGAGGGGCCTGTACTCCATCGAAATCCAAACCGATTCAGCCAACATACTTGGTTGAGTAGGATCAGTGATCACTCGTGAAAAGAGAGTTTGAACCAAAGGGGTCGAACCAGAGATGTTAGTAAAGCACCACCTAAGGATTCTAGAACTAGCTGCCGAATTTGGTTTGAAGCTGAGCATGGTTTTTGTGCCTTCAGAAAGGAACAAGGCAGACATTCTAACCAGGTTGAAAAAGGCCTGGTTGGCAGAGCCGGAAGATTCAAAACGGGGGATAGCTGCAGTGTATAGGTTCAGTTACTCGGAGCTAAGAAGATGCCATGCATCATATGGGTATGGATAGAACTTTGTATCTTGCCAGGAGTGTTGACACCGATGTCACTAGGCAGAGCATCCAAAAGGTAGTCTGAAATTGTGATAGGTGTCAATCTATTGACCCTGCTCCAGGTGTGCATGATCAGAGAAACGTCTCGGTAGAGCACAACTGGAGACAATTGGCAGTGAATTTGACACACTGCCGGCAGGGGATGTATCTCTCGATGGTTGACTGATGGCCATTTGGAGGGAATTGAAGACAGGTACTGCAGATGAGATTGCATGAATCCTGAATGAGATATTCCTCAAGCAGAGCCCTGTGGACGAATTGTTGATGGACAATGACATTGCATTTCATTCAGAGACATTGAAGGATATGCTTGATAAGTGGAAGGTGCACCACTAATTCAGAGCAGCGTACAGGCCGAGTGGAAATGGTATCATCGAGCAATCAAGGCCATGGCAGAGAGGGGTCGCATCTTGCCGCTAGAAGCAGTGTTCTGGTTTGATAGGATCAGGTTGAGCCAAGAGCTGCATCAGGTACCACATCATGTGATGCTATAACCCCCTTCTATTTTGTCAAAAGCTCCAAGTAATATGTTTCTAAATCTGTCCATTCACAGGATCTTTAAGCTTCCAGACCCTTCTGCTCCATGCTGGTCATCTTCTGGGCATCCATTTAGCCCTGATCCTAAAGTCACTAACTACTAATCTATGTTGTGGGGTGCATTCTTCAGCTGGGAAGGTTTTGGCATTTACAAGTAGCCATCTTTCTCATTTCCTGATGAGGATGTAATCAATTTGACTAGTGTGTCCACCAGATCAGTAGGTGAATAGGTGACTTGACAGGCTTCCTGAAGTTAATATTACAAACCATAAGATCATTTGCATTGCAACCTGGTTTCATCCTCATTGTGGAAACCAAAATCATAGCCTCCATGTACACCATGGAAGCCCCCCTGCATGTTGTCCAACATGCCCATTGAATTCGCCAGCCACAAAGAGAAGGTCCCTGTCATTCATCAATGAGATAGTCTGCAAGAGGGTGTCATAAAATTGATCTTTCTGTTCATCAGGTAGCCCTGGCTGAGGGGCATAAGCTGAGATAATGGTTGCCAACCCATATTGCAGCACTAATTAAATCGTAAGTATTCTATCACAGACTCTGACTACCTCGATTACCTTATCAACCCATTTCTTTGCAAGAAGTATACCCACACCCCTGACCCCAAAAGTGTTCCCTGCCCAGGAAATTTTATATCTATGTTCTTTGCTTGTGAGGAGCCTAGCAGAACTTCCTCTCCACCTTACTTCATGAATGCAGCAAAAATCTACACGTCTCCATTTAAGCATCTCATCAATCTCACCAGATCTACCTTTCAGTGTGCCAACTCTGTGGGTGTGGGTGGTGTGGGCCCCCAAGACCCTGGGATTGGGGACAGCAGCGTCATGTACCTGAAAAGAAAGCTCACATTTGACAGAACTCATAAACATACAATAGCCTTCAACCTGCATACCCTACACCATTATTTTATGCGCTACATAATCACTACATTACATAGGATATAAACCCTAAGTAGGGATGGGGGGAACATTAAGCCTTTGGAGGTGCTCATGAGAGAGACATCCGATAGAGACTTTCAGTACAGGTGGTGGGGGCGGGAAGGACTGGGCGCACTGTGAAACAGCAAGAGCTCAGGTTTCCAGGGTGAGAACATATTAATGATAATAATGAGATAGAATTAGGCATTTGTATTCTTAACTAGAGCCAACAGTTTTCAATCAACCAAACTGGGACAAGATTATATAAATGAACGAATAAATGACAATAATAAATGAGTGTCAAAGGAGAAGGAGGGAGAGTTGGATTGCGCAAAGGGATCATAAGTTTTTTTCTACAAATACAACATGGAAGACAGAACTGTGTTTACATAGATAGATAATGAAAGGAAATAATAAAGTAATTATAATCAGTGCTAAAAAGGTTTTAGATGTGTTCTTGGTTAGAAAACAAGGTTGCTTATCTGAACATCTTCTGGTTACTACTCCATGTGGCGAGGTATTAAAATATATATGTATATATGTGTGATATTAATAGTTATCGCCAAGCCAACATGGCTGTCCAAAAACTAGGACAAATGCTGCCGTTGATTAGCTCCAAGAGGCCATTGCCTCTAGCTAGCTATGTGACACACGAAACTGTGTCCATTATAACCTTCGAACAGAGGAGGTCAGCCGCTTCACCTTGCTGATCTGGCATCTACAGACTAGTTTCGGGGTATTGCCTCTTATCAATGTAGAGCAGCCGAACCCAGCAGGCGTCGCTACTGACCGTCTGTACGAAGGATTATTTACCTAAATTCAGTGGAATACATCCACTAGTTTTCACAGATAGAGGCCATCGCCTCTAGCTAGCCAGAGGCAATGGCAGCATTTGTCCTATTTTTTGGACTACCATGTTGGCTTGGCAATAACTATTAATATCTAGTACCACTGCCATAGTCTCCTTTAGAGAGACTTAGAAATATTAATATCATCATCATCATCATCGTTTAACGTCCGCTTTCCATGCTAGCATGGGTTATATATTACTTTGTTTATAATTTTGTCCACGTATGCATCTATATATACATGTAGATGTAGGTATGTACATATATGTACGTATATATGCATATATTCATAAATTATTTGTATATATATATATATATATATATATATATGTATGTATGTATGTATGTTACGGAGAAGTACTAGCATAGCAAGTGACCTGATCTGAGATCGTGTGCTGGAACGAAAACAATTACAGCATGGAAGGTGTTTATAAGCCATTTAAAATAACACACAAAAACCGTTAGATTCACTTCAACCAACATCTAAATTTAATTTGTCAAAATATTTTCGTCGCTTTGAGACCGCGACCTGTTCACTGACAAAATTCTGTTTCGTCTGAGAAATTAACTGTTAGTTCATGATAAATATGTACGTATGTATGTATGCATGTATGTATGTATGTATGTATACATGTGTGCGTATGCATCTGTGTACACGCATGTGCATGTGTGCATGCCTATACGCATGCATGTATGTTATCAATCAGTTTCATTTCTATATTTCTTGTCCATAGAGAGAGCCGGACTCTAACGTAGATTCAAGGCTCCTTCATTGGAACTTTTATCAACATCATCTAGGTATTTGTGCATATGTGTGTGTGCAGTATTTGGGGTTAGTGAATGCGCAGATTTGTATGTTTGTTTTATGGATGCGTTTTTATGTATGTATTTTCATGTCTAGGCGTATGCATATGTATTTCTGTGCTAAATTTTTGGAAAGTTTTACATATCTTTGCAGTTCCATTGATGGCTTGAATCTGTAGTCTTCTAATCAGCCTTTTTATTTCAGGTTTTGAGAACCCTAATTTTTCCAGGTTTTTGTTGTGGCAGTTCGTTACATATCCCAATCCCCAACAATCACGGGTATGAATCTGAACTTGTAGTCTGGGTGGACTATCTGCAAATTTCTCTGTAGCTTGGTGTAGTTGTTCTCTTTTTCTCTAATCTTTAGTGTGATGTTGACATCCGCAGGACAGCTGATTTAGAATGTGTTCGAATTTTGTTTTCGCTCCTGTGGTGTATGCGTGCGGAGAAGAATATTTCTTAATCCAATCGGCAATGTTTTTGTTAAAAAACAAACAAACTGTAATTTGAAACATTTCAATTGATCCTAAAGCAAAGCTATTTTGATTTTTAAAAATGGAAAAAAAAACAAGTTTAAACGAGGGAACTATTCATACAACTCCTTAATTACTTTGAAACCAGACACAGTGGTTGACGTGTATGGAATTGTTAAATTTCATAAGTTGCCATTTAAAACCAAGGGCACCGACTACATGATGATTGTGACAATTGTTGACCTCCCTCTACCAATTTGAAATGAAAAGACGGGATCCTGGCCTCTCTCTGTAAAGGACTCTTCCGCTTTCTTGACCTCTCTCTGTAAAGGGCTCTTCCTCTTTCTTGACCTCTTCTCGCCAATATTGTTCACAATTGAATTTAAGTTTTGATACTAGTGTGTCGCGCAAATTTTTCGAAGCCCACATTGCCAAAATGTCTTCACCTCGTACTGAATTATGGAAAAGGTACAGGAGGATATTTTTCTGGATTTTTTGAAAGAAAACAAGTTAATTGCACAAAAAAAAAAGAAAAGAATGTACTTGTCGTCGTCAAATGAAAATTCAATCTTTTCAACGTGCTATTGACGGAGTTATTTGGCGATGTAATTCATGCAGTAAAATGATCTTTATAAGGAAAAATACTTTTTTAGAGAACTACCACTTGACAGTGTTTACATTATTTCAAATAATAGCAGACTTTATATCTGAATTGCCAGTAACCTGTTCCATGAGTTGGAACAATATTACCAACGACACGGCCATTCAATGGTCCGAATACTGCCGAGAAATATGTTCAGCCAAGTTACTGAAAGATAAGAAATAGTGAGGTGGACTGAACCACATCGTACAAGTGGATGAAAGCCTGCTTTTCAAGAGGAAATATGAGGTTGGCAGAATAGTTGAAAAGTTTTGGGTGATAGGCTTTTACAATGTCACTCAGAAAAAGGGCTACCTGCAACATATAACCGATAGAAAGGCTGAAACGTTAGAAGCTGCAATCATTGAAAATGTGGAGCCAGGAACTACGATTTTCACGGATATGTGGCCCAGTTACCAAAATCTTCAGAAACTGGGATACATTCATGGTACCGTGAACCATTCACAGAATTTTGTTGATCCCGTTACTGGGGTATGTACCAATAATGTAGAGGCATTCTGGTCACGGATAAAACGTAGACTGAAATACAAAAGTGGATCATGTGGTAACATGAAATGGTCACATATTGATGAGGCAATGTACCGTGATTATTACGATATGAAGTGGGAGAACTTTCAGACATTTATCAAGCGCATAGCCAAAATATATCCACAGTGATTTCAGAAAGGTAAAAGTAAAAATTAGTTTGTTTTTTTTTCTTTTTTTGCTTTCGAATTTAGTTACAGGCTTTCTTTCTTTTTTTTTTATTTTTTTTTTTCGTTTTCGAATACATGTTCTCTGGTAAAAAGTGTGAAACTTGCAGTTCAACTTCCTGAGTAAATGCAAGATTTGGATTGTCCGCGTTTAGCTGTTATTACTAGCATATCAAGTTTCGTGGTGGGGACTCCACATGCCATGAGGTTTGGAGACGCCACTACGAAAGATTGCTCAATAAAGAGAATGAATGGGAGAAAGAGAGTCTGCCAAATGTCGACCCCACAGAGGGATCAGCTATCCGAGTCGACAGTACCATGGTAGATAAAGCAATTAAGAGCATGAAGACAGGGAAAGCCCCCGGCCCATCAGGAATCACTGCAGAGATGCTCAAAATATCTGGCAGTGTCGGCTTTAACCTAGTCACCTGTATTGCGAGCCAGGTGATACACGAAGGAGTCATACCCAATTGCAAGGAAGGAATGGAGATGCCTTCTCCTGGTTGCTTATTGATAGTCGAAGAGATGGCTGCATGGTTCCTAAAGCTTCCAGTCTAAATTATACATTCACAGATGTGAACAGAAAGAAGATTAAAAGCTTGTTTTGTGTTAAACAGCAAATTCAAGACTTTAGGTGCCAATATTTGATAAAAAATCTTGAACAACTCCAGGAAGGAACTTTTTTTGATTTCGTCTGCCAAGTTGAAGACACGAGGAACAGAGTGGATGGATGTTTTTCAACTCTGTCTAATTAATATTGAACTTTCTCGCCTCCGAAAAACTTGAAGTTAGTTTCCATCTACCAAATCCACTCACAAGGCTTTGGTTGGCCCGGGGCTATAGTAGAAGACACTTGAAGGAAGGAATGGAGATGCCTTCTCCTGGTTGGTTATTGATAGTCGAAGAGATGGCTGCATGGTTCCTAAAGCTTCCAGTCTAAATTATACATTCACAGATGTTGACAGAAGATGGTGCCAATATTTGATAAAAAATCTTGAACTCCAGGAAGGAACTTATTTTGATTTCGTCTGCCAAGTTGAAGACACGGGGAGTGTTCGACTCACCATGACGGCGGACTGAGAATTTTTTGTGAAAAACTTTTTGTCTCACTTAATTGCGAGAACTGTTGTTTTTGTGGGTGTATCTCGCCTTCGAGAAACTTGAAAAAAAATTCTAACAATTTGTGAAGGATTTCTCTGTGTTCCTGTTGCTGTGACCCTGGATTGCTTTTGTTGGAATACCTTATTGGAGTACCTGTGGGCTAGGATTGCCGAGTGGCCAGAATTGTGTTGCTGTTTCTTGAACTGTCTTCCTTCCTTCTTTTTCTCTGCTCTGTCTTCCTGTTCTTTTTGTATTTATTTATTTATTTATTTTTTACTGTGAACCATTTTGTTGAACTTTTCGCTGGATTTTTGTGGAATATTTTGAACTTTTTTTGAAGGCATGGCAAAAAAGAATAAAACTGTCTTGGAGTGGAAACTGTGCCCACCCAAGCAGTGGTTGAAAGAAATGGAGAAGAGGACAGTGGTCATACGGACCTATTGTAGGTCATGCAATGCCATTACCCTCTTCAACAAAGAGGTTATTGAAAGAGAGTTAGCAATTTGTTTGCCAGCAAAGAAATTTTTCATCTCCAGGGGGGGTCAAGTACGCAATGGTGTGGTTGTTGTTGGACTCCCCTGAGGAAGCTGCTAATGCGGCCAGTCAGACTCTACAGGGGGAGGTAATTTTGTTCCTCCCCTCTTACTGCGGAAGGTGAACAATTAGAGCATGGGTTCATGGACTACCCCCAGGTGCCAAGGCCGAGTGCATCGCTGATACCATCCAGAAGGGCTTGGGGAACAGTGGGCCCAGGCGCCTTAATGTGCACATGTCACCTGCGGTCAACTGGCAGGGTGCCATGGCGACATTGACCTTGTGGTCCCCAGTGGCTGTAGGAGACATGTGCTTTCCTGATTTTTTGAAGATGGCCGGGGCCAGGTATCCGGTTATTATTGAGGGTCGGCAACCGAGATGCCATATGTGCCTAGAAGCTGGCCACATAAAGAAGGACTACCCCCAGGAACGTAATAAGGCCCTGGAGCAGGAAAAAGTGCCCGCTGCCCCCCCCCCCCCCCATTGGAAGGGGAGACAGCGGAAGTCGTGGAGGATGTTGCCTCCACGAAAAGAAAAAGGAAGGTGAGCAACAATGGTTGCTCACCAGTTGAAACAGAGGTTGAGGGGGAGGTGAAGATCCCCTCGAGTGTGCCGAAGGAGGCCCTAACCCCCGAAACCTCTAAAAAGAAAAAGAGAAAAAGAAGAAATGGGAAGCGGTCGGCGGACGTTTATGTGCCACGGACCAAACCAGTGACCGCTCCGGAAGGAAATGTGCCATCGGAGAGGAAGACCCTGTGAGCGGGAATTGTGCCGCTGGCAGGACAAGGTGTAATCCAACATGCTGAGGAGGAGGAAGTGTGTGTCCTCCTGTACCTCAGGGGTGGGGAGGTTGAGAAGCACTTGAACTACAAGCACGGGCCCGAAAGATACGTTTCGGCCAGCAAAAGTAGTTCAAGGTGGCCCCAGCGGTAATAACCCGTAGCACCCGTGAAGAGGTGGCAGCCGCCTGTAGTAGCCTGAGATGCCTTCTCCTGGTTGCTTATTGATAGTCGAAGAGATGGCTGCATGGTTCCTAAAGCTTCCAGTCTAAATTATACATTCACAGATGTGAACAGAAAGAAGATTAAAAGCTTGTTTTGTGTTAAACAGCAAATTCAAGACTTTAGGTGCCAATATTTGATAAAAAATCTTGAACAACTCCAGGAAGGAACTTTTTTTGATTTCGTCTGCCAAGTTGAAGACACGAGGAACAGAGTGGATGGATGTTTTTCAACTCTGTCTAATTAATATTGAACTTTCTCGCCTCCGAAAAACTTGAAGTTAGTTTCCATCTACCAAATCCACTCACAAGGCTTTGGTTGGCCCGGGGCTATAGTAGAAGACACTTGAAGGAAGGAATGGAGATGCCTTCTCCTGGTTGCTTATTGATAGTCGAAGAGATGGCTGCATGGTTCCTAAAGCTTCCAGTCTAAATTATACATTCACAGATGTGAACAGAAAGAAGATTAAAAGCTTGTTTTGTGTTAAACAGCAAATTCAAGACTTTAGGTGCCAATATTTGATAAAAAATCTTGAACAACTCCAGGAAGGAACTTTTTTTGATTTTGTCTGCCAAGTTGAAGACACGAGGAACAGAGTGGATGGATGTTTTTCAACTCTGTCTAATTAATATTGAACTTTCTCGCCTCCAGTCTCAATTATACATTCACAGATGTTGACAGAAGATGGTGCCAATATTTGATAAAAAATCTTGAACTCCAGGAAGGAACTTATTTTGATTTCGTCTGCCAAGTTGAAGACACGGGGCGTGTTCGACTCACCATGACGGCGGACTGAGAATTTTTTGTGAAAAACTTTTTGTCTCACTTAATTGCGAGAACTGTTGTTTTTGTGGGTGTATCTCGCCTTCGAGAAACTTGAAAAAAAATTCTAACAATTTGTGAAGGATTTCTCTGTGTTCCTGTTGCTGTGACCCTGGATTGCTTTTGCTGGAATACCTTATTGGAGTACCTGTGGGCTAGGATTGCCGAGTGGCCAGAATTGTGTTGCTGTTTCTTGAACTGTCTTCCTTCCTTCTTTTTCTCTGCTCTGTCTTCCTGTTCTTTTTGTATTTATTTATTTATTTATTTTTTACTGTGAACCATTTTGTTGAACTTTTCGCTGGATTTTTGTGGAATATTTTGAACTTTTTTTGAAGGTATGGCAAAAAAGAATAAAACTGTCTTGGAGTGGAAACTGTGCCCACCCAAGCAGTGGTTGCAAGAAATGGAGAAGAGGACAGTGGTCATACGGACCTATTGTAGGTCATGCAATGCCATTACCCTCTTCAACAAAGAGGTTATTGAAAGAGAGTTAGCAATTTGTTTGCCAGCAAAGAAATTTTTCATCTCCAGGGGGGTCAAGTACGCAATGGTGTGGTTGTTGTTCGACTCCCCTGAGGAAGCTGCTAATGCGGCCAGTCAGACTCTGCAGGGGGAGGTAATTTTGTTCCTCCCCTCTTACTGCGGAAGGTGAACAATTAGAGCATGGGTTCATGGACTACCCCCAGGTGCCAAGGCCGAGTGCATCGCTGATACCATCCAGAAGGGCTTGGGGAACAGTGGGCCCAGGCGCCTTAATGTGCACATGTCACCTGCGGTCAACTGGCAGGGTGCCATGGCGACATTGACCTTGTGGTCCCCAGTGGTTGTAGGAGACATGTGCTTTCCTGATTTTTTGAAGATGGCCGGGGCCAGGTATCCGGTTATTATTGAGGGTCGGCAACCGAGATGCCATATGTGCCTAGAAGCTGGCCACATAAAGAAGAACTACCCCCAGGAACGTAATAAGGCCCTGGAGCAGGAAAAAGTGCCCGCTGCCCCCCCCCCCCCCACCCATTGGAAGGGGAGACAGCGGAAGTCGTGGAGGATGTTGCCTCCACGAAAAGAAAAAGGAAGGTGAGCAACAATGGTTGCTCACCAGTTGAAACAGAGGTTGAGGGGGAGGTGAAGATCCCCTCGAGTGTGCCGAAGGAGGCCCTAACCCCCGAAACCTCTAAAAAGAAAAAGAGAAAAAGAAGAAATGGGAAGCGGTCGGCGGACGTTTATGTGCCACGGACCAAACCAGTGACCCCTCCGGAAGGAAATGTGCCATCGGAGAGGAAGACCCTGTCAGCGGGAATTGTGCCGCTGGCAGGACAAGGTGTAATCCAACATGCTGAGGAGGAGGAAGAGTGTGTCCTCCTGTACCTCAGGGGTGGGGAGGTTGAGAAGCACTTGAACTACAAGCACGGGCCCGAAAGATACGTTTCGGCCAGCAAAAGTAGTTCAAGGTGGCCCCAGCGGTAATAACCCGTAGCACCCGTGAAGAGGTGGCAGCCGCCTGTAGTAGCCTCGCGTGCATGTGCTTCAGTACAGAAGCTGAATTGAATATGGAAAGTTGCCTGTGGGCGGCGGAACGCCTGCTCGCAAGGTATATGAACTGAATTGTTTTGTATTGTGATTATAAATATGTTTATTTATTTTTGAACAAATGTATTCGAGGGGTTGCTGATCTGTGGGCGTCGGCGCCCCTCTCATTTTTCATATGTATCATCTTTTCATTCAACATTTGTCTTTGTCCAGCCCTAGCTACGGCCATTCTATGCAAAGCCTATATGGCTAATTAATGAAATAAAGTTGTTGCTGTCTCTGTTGTCGAAAAAGATATTTGCTTTTTACTTCAAGTCTGGGATGGCACCCATTCTTCTTATCCACTCTATACTGTTGAAGTAGAAGTAATTGGTTTACCTCGGTTTTCCTTCCTTTTGATTTGGTAATTGTAGATATTAAACGACATTTACTATCACTAGGTGAGCATTTTGACAAATATTTCTCGAAAGATGTTCCAGATAGTATTGAAAATTTTGACTGGATCAGAGATCCGTTTAATGTTGAAATAGCTGATGACATGCTCACAGGAAATGAACTGGAAGAACTGGCTGAAATTTCATGCAGCAACCACTTTCGAAATTCTGGCTTACTGTAGCCTCCGAGTATCCATTGTTATCTCGAAAGACAGTACCATGGTAGATAAAGCAATTAAGAGCATGAAGACAGGGAAAGCCCCCGGCCCATCAGGAATCACTGCAGAGATGCTCAAAATAACTGGCAGTGTCGGCTATAGCCTAGTCACCCGTATTGCGAGCCAGGTGATACACGAAGGAGTCATACCCAATTGCAAGGAAGGAATGGAGATGCCTTCTCCTGGTTGCTTATTGATAGTCGAAGAGATGGCTGCATGGTTCCTAAAGCTTCCAGTCTAAATTATGCATTCACAGATCTGAACAGAAAGAAGATTAAAAGCTTGTTTTGTGTTAAACAGCAAATTCAAGACTTTAGGTGCCAATATTTGATAAAAAATCTTGAACAACTCCAGGAAGGAACTTTTTTTGATTTCGTCTGCCAAGTTGAAGACACGAGGAACAGAGTGGATGGATGTTTTTCAACTCTGTCTAATTAATATTGAACTTTCTCGCCTCCGAAAAACTTGAAGTTAGTTTCCATCTACCAAATCCACTCACAAGGCTTTGGTTGGCCCGGGGCTATAGTAGAAGACACTTGAAGGAAGGAATGGAGATGCCTTCTCCTGGTTGGTTATTGATAGTCGAAGAGATGGCTGCATGGTTCCTAAAGCTTCCAGTCTCAATTATACATTCACAGATGTTGACAGAAGATGGTGCCAATATTTGATAAAAAATCTTGAACTCCAGGAAGGAACTTATTTTGATTTCGTCTGCCAAGTTGAAGACACGGGGCGTGTTCGACTCACCATGACGGCGGACTGAGAATTTTTTGTGAAAAACTTTTTGTCTCACTTAATTGCGAGAACTGTTGTTTTTGTGGGTGTATCTCGCCTTCGAGAAACTTGAAAAAAAATTCTAACAATTTGTGAAGGATTTCTCTGTGTTCCTGTTGCTGTGACCCTGGATTGCTTTTGCTGGAATACCTTATTGGAGTACCTGTGGGCTAGGATTGCCGAGTGGCCAGAATTGTGTTGCTGTTTCTTGAACTGTCTTCCTTCCTTCTTTTTCTCTGCTCTGTCTTCCTGTTCTTTTTGTATTTATTTATTTATTTATTTTTTACTGTGAACCATTTTGTTGAACTTTTCGCTGGATTTTTGTGGAATATTTTGAACTTTTTTTGAAGGTATGGCAAAAAAGAATAAAACTGTCTTGGAGTGGAAACTGTGCCCACCCAAGCAGTGGTTGCAAGAAATGGAGAAGAGGACAGTGGTCATACGGACCTATTGTAGGTCATGCAATGCCATTACCCTCTTCAACAAAGAGGTTATTGAAAGAGAGTTAGCAATTTGTTTGCCAGCAAAGAAATTTTTCATCTCCAGGGGGGTCAAGTACGCAATGGTGTGGTTGTTGTTCGACTCCCCTGAGGAAGCTGCTAATGCGGCCAGTCAGACTCTGCAGGGGGAGGTAATTTTGTTCCTCCCCTCTTACTGCGGAAGGTGAACAATTAGAGCATGGGTTCATGGACTACCCCCAGGTGCCAAGGCCGAGTGCATCGCTGATACCATCCAGAAGGGCTTGGGGAACAGTGGGCCCAGGCGCCTTAATGTGCACATGTCACCTGCGGTCAACTGGCAGGGTGCCATGGCGACATTGACCTTGTGGTCCCCAGTGGTTGTAGGAGACATGTGCTTTCCTGATTTTTTGAAGATGGCCGGGGCCAGGTATCCGGTTATTATTGAGGGTCGGCAACCGAGATGCCATATGTGCCTAGAAGCTGGCCACATAAAGAAGAACTACCCCCAGGAACGTAATAAGGCCCTGGAGCAGGAAAAAGTGCCCGCTGCCCCCCCCCCCACCCATTGGAAGGGGAGACAGCGGAAGTCGTGGAGGATGTTGCCTCCACGAAAAGAAAAAGGAAGGTGAGCAACAATGGTTGCTCACCAGTTGAAACAGAGGTTGAGGGGGAGGTGAAGATCCCCTCGAGTGTGCCGAAGGAGGCCCTAACCCCCGAAACCTCTAAAAAGAAAAAGAGAAAAAGAAGAAATGGGAAGCGGTCGGCGGACGTTTATGTGCCACGGACCAAACCAGTGACCCCTCCGGAAGGAAATGTGCCATCGGAGAGGAAGACCCTGTCAGCGGGAATTGTGCCGCTGGCAGGACAAGGTGTAATCCAACATGCTGAGGAGGAGGAAGAGTGTGTCCTCCTGTACCTCAGGGGTGGGGAGGTTGAGAAGCACTTGAACTACAAGCACGGGCCCGAAAGATACGTTTCGGCCAGCAAAAGTAGTTCAAGGTGGCCCCAGCGGTAATAACCCGTAGCACCCGTGAAGAGGTGGCAGCCGCCTGTAGTAGCCTCGCGTGCATGTGCTTCAGTACAGAAGCTGAATTGAATATGGAAAGTTGCCTGTGGGCGGCGGAACGCCTGCTCGCAAGGTATATGAACTGAATTGTTTTGTATTGTGATTATAAATATGTTTATTTATTTTTGAACAAATGTATTCGAGGGGTTGCTGATCTGTGGGCGTCGGCGCCCCTCTCATTTTTCATATGTATCATCTTTTCATTCAACATTTGTCTTTGTCCAGCCCTAGCTACGGCCATTCTATGTAAAGCCTATATGGCTAATTAATGAAATAAAGTTGTTGCTGTCTCTGTTGTCGAAAAAGATATTTGCTTTTTACTTCAAGTCTGGGATGGCACCCATTCTTCTTATCCACTCTATACTGTTGAAGTAGAAGTAATTGGTTTACCTCGGTTTTCCTTCCTTTTGATTTGGTAATTGTAGATATTAAACGACATTTAATATCACTAGGTGAGCATTTTGACAAATATTTCTCGAAAGATGTTCCAGATAGTATTGAAAATTTTGACTGGATCAGAGATCCGTTTAATGTTGAAATAGCTGATGACATGCTCACAGGAAATGAACTGGAAGAACTGGCTGAAATTTCATGCAGCAACCACTTTCGAAATTCTGGCTTACTGTAGCCTCCGAGTATCCATTGTTATCTCGAAAGACAGTACCATGGTAGATAAAGCAATTAAGAGCATGAAGACAGGGAAAGCCCCCGGCCCATCAGGAATCACTGCAGAGATGCTCAAAATAACTGGCAGTGTCAGCTATAGCCTAGTCACCCGTATTGCGAGCCAGGTGATACACGAAGGAGTCATACCCAATTGCAAGGAAGGAATGGAGATGCCTTCTCCTGGTTGTTTATTGATAGTCGAAGAGATGGCTGCATGGTTCCTAAAGCTTCCAGCCTAAATTATACATTCACAGATGTTGACAGAAGACATTAGGTGTCAATAAAGAGAAGTTTGAAGTGGTATGGCTTGACCTAGCTAATGCATATGACTCAGTGCCACACGAATTACTGATAAGAGCCATGGACCACTTCCACATTCCAGACAAAGTGATCAAAATAATGAGGATGTACTATGACAGTTTCGAAATGAGGTTTACAGCTGGAAATTTTACAACAGATTGGCACCGATTGGAGATTGGCATTGCTGCTGGCTGTACAATATCTGTCACGTGGTTTATCTAAGTCATGGAGTTGATTTTGAAAGCGGTGGAATTTTCGGTACAAATCACCCATGTACAATCGCCTAAGAAAGCCTTCATGGATGATGTGACACTTTTAGCTACAGATAAACAAGTCATGCAGGATGCCCTCTTGAGACTAGATGAACATGTGAGGTGGTCTAGGATGCGGTTTAGAGAAAAAAAGTTGCGTAGTCTGACATTTGTTAAGGGAGTGCAGAAAGAATTCAAGTTTCGAATAGCTGAAGAAAGCATTCCAACTGTCAAAGAATAACCCGTCAAGAGCTAGGGGCGTGTATACGCTGGAACATTGTCAGATAGAAGTCGCGGAATGGAAATCATGAAACAAGCCGAGGCTGGATTATCAGCGATTGATAACTCGAAGTTACCAGGTAACTATAAAATTTGGTGCTTGCAGTTCGGTTTGTTCCCACGACTTTCGTGGCCACTCTTAATATACGAGGTAGCTTGTCACGAGTTCAAATCATTGAACAAAAATGTAATGTGTTCATTAGAAAGTTGCTAGGCCTACCTCGGATGTCGAACAGTTCAGCTCTTTATTGTAAAAGAGGTTCGTTGCAGTTACCACTAGCATCAATAGTCGAAATATACAAACTAGGGAAGATACGGACGGTGATGATGCTGAGAGAATCGAAGGATACGGAAATCAGGCAAAACCCACCAGAGGTGAAAACAGCCAGGAAGTGGAAAGCAGAAGCAGAGACTGATGACATCTTGTCTTCTCTTATATACAGAGATATGGTGGGTGCAACACAGAACCATCAGAGAGGACTTGGTTTTGGCGCAAATCAGTTTAGACCGTTTGTAGATATGATGCGGAGCGAACGCAGATCTGTTGTTAGCAACAGCATCAAAACAAGAGAAGCAGAGAGAAGAGAGCTTCATTTGATATGATGCAGTCAACAAGGATAGATAAAGAGATGGGAAGAACATGTTGTTGAGAAGAAAATACGTTGGGATGAAATATGGAAGTGGACGACATCTCGGCTAAGTTTTCTGATTCGTTCATCCTATGATGTTTTGCCATCACCTAGGAATCTCGTAAGATGGAACATCTCAGAGAATGACATATGCAAATGCAGAAAGGTCAGAGCACTGAAACATATTCTTTCCAACTGTGCCTTAGCATTGAATAGATATACATGGAGACACAACCTGGTCCTAAAGTTTAACTTCAATGCTATGAAGAACCAAATTCATCTCAACAACACTGAGAAAAAACCGTTGAAGGAACCATCTAAAGATTTTATTACTTTCGTATGCTCAGGTCAGCGGATCCGTTTCAAGTAAAAGAACAAGAAACTTCCTGTGAGAAATGAAAAGTGGAACGACTATTGGGAAGTGACTGCAGATTTGCCTGGGTGGCAGGCATTCTTTCCCATCCCAGTTACGGAAAAACCTGACATTTTAATGTGGTGTGAAAGAAGGAAAGTTGTAAATCTAGTCGAGTTAACGGTTCCTCATGAAGATAATATGGACGCCACGCGGACTCGAAAGATGGACCGTTATGTAAACCTCCTCGAGAAATGTGAAGATGCAGGCTGGAAAGCGGAGCATTTTCCAATCGAAGTTGGATGTAGAGGATTTGTAGGACAAAGTGTGAGACGACTGCTGTTATCATTAGACCTAACTCATCGTAAGGTAAATGCCACCATGACCGATATCCAAAATACAGTGGAGACGGCTAGCCACTGGATTTGGTTAAAAAGAGACGATGAGCGATGGCTAGAGAAATATTGAGCTTTGTTTTAATAATCAGTTGATCTAGCAAGCGGGGCCTCATATCAGTGAGGGGGGGCCGGTGCGCATTGATGCCGTCTGACATTTGTTAAGGGAGTGCAGAAAGAATTCAAGTTTCGAATAGCTGAAGAAAGCATTCCAACAGTCAAAGAAGAACCCGTCAAGAGCTTGGGGTGTGTATACGCTGGAACATTGTCAGATAGAAGTCGGGGAATGGAAATCATGAAACAAGCCGAGGCTGGATTATCAGCGATTGACAAACTCGAAGTTACCAGGTAACTATAAAATTTGGTGCTTGCAGTTCGGTTTGTTCCCGCGATTTTCGTGGCCACTCTTAATATACGAGGTAGCCTTGTTCGACTCCCCTGAGGAAGCTGCTAATGCGGCCAGTCAGACTCTGCAGGGGGAGGTAATTTTGTTCCTCCCCTCTTACTGCAGAAGGAGAACAATTACAGCCTGGGTTCATGTACTACCCCCAGGTGCCAAGGCCGAGTGGATTGCTGATACCATCCGGCAAGGTTTGGGGAACAGTGGACCCAGGCTCCTTAATGTGCACGTCACCTGCGGTCAACTGGCAGGGTGCCATGGCGACATTGACCTTGTGGTCCCCAGTGGCTGTAGGAGACATATGCTTTCCTGATTTCTTGAAGATGGCCTGGGGCCAGGTATCCGGTTATTATTGAGGGTCGGCAACCGAGATGCCATATGTGCCTAGAAGCTGGCCACATAAAGAAGAACTGCCCCCAGGACCGTAATAAGGCCCTGGAGCAGGAAAAAGTGCTCGCTGCCGCCCCCCTCCCATTGGAAGGGAGACAGCGGAAGTCGTGGAGGATGTTGCCTCCACGAAAAGAAAAAGGAAGGTGAGCAACAATGGTTGTTCACCAGTTGAAACAGAAGTTGAGGGGGAGGTGAAGATCCCCTCGAGTGTGCCGAAGGAGGCCCTAACCCCCGAAAACTCTAAAAAGAAAAAGAGAAAAAGAAGAAATGGGAAGCGGTCGGCGGACGTTTATGTGCCACGGACCAAACCAGTGACCCCTCCGGAAGGAAATGTGCCATCGGAGAGGGAGACCCTGTCAGCGGGAATTGTGCCGCTGGCAGGACAAGGTGAAATCCAACATGCTGAAGAGGAGGTAGAGTGTGTCCTCCTGTACCTCAGGGGTGGGGAGGTTGAGAAGCACTTGAACTACGAGCACGGGCCCGAAAGATAAGTTTCGGCCAGCAAAAGTAGTTCAAGGTGGCCCCAGCGGTAATAACCCGTAGCACCCGTGAAGGGGTGGCAGCCGCCTGTAGTAGCCTCGCGTACATGTGCTTCAGTACTGAGGCTGAATTGAATATGGAAAGTTGCCTGTGGGCGGCGGAACGCCTGCTCGCAAGGTATATGAACTGAATTGTTTTGTATTGTGATTATAAATATGTTTATTTATTTTTGAACAAATGTATTCGAGGGGTTGCTGATCTGTGGGCGTCGGCGCCCCTCTCATTTTTCATATGTATCATCTTTTCATTCAACATTTGTCTTTGTCCAGCCCTAGCGACGGCCATTCTATGTAAAGCCTATATGGCTAATTAATGAAATAAAGTTGTTGCTGTCTCTGTTGTCGAAAAAGATATTTGCTTTTTACTTCAAGTCTGGGATGGCACCCATTCTTCTTATCCACTCTATACTGTTGAAGTAGAAGTAATTGGTTTACCTCGGTTTTCCTTCCTTTTGATTTGGTAATTGTAGATATTAAACGACATTTAATATCACTAGGTGAGCATTTTGACAAATATTTCTCGAAAGATGTTCCAGATAGTATTGAAAATTTTGACTGGATCAGAGATCCGTTTAATGTTGAAATAGCTGATGACATGCTCACAGGAAATGAACTGGAAGAACTGGCTGAAATTTCATGCAGCAACCACTTTCGAAATTCTGGCCTACTGTAGCCTCCGAGTATCCATTGTTATCTCGAAAGACAGTACCATGGTAGATAAAGCAATTAAGAGCATGAAGACAGGGAAAGCCCCCGGCCCATCAGGAATCACTGCAGAGATGCTCAAAATAACTGGCAGTGTCAGCTATAGCCTAGTCACCCGTATTGCGAGCCAGGTGATACACGAAGGAGTCATACCCAATTGCAAGGAAGGAATGGAGATGCCTTCTCCTGGTTGTTTATTGATAGTCGAAGAGATGGCTGCATGGTTCCTAAAGCTTCCAGCCTAAATTATACATTCACAGATGTTGACAGAAGACATTAGGTGCCAATAAAGAGAAGTTTGAAGTGGTATGGCTTGACCTAGCTAATGCATATGACTCAGTGCCACACGAATTACTGATAAGAGCCATGGACCACTTCCACATTCCAGACAAAGTGATCAAAATAATGAGGATGTACTATGACAGTTTCGAAATGAGGTTTACAGCTGGAAATTTTACAACAGATTGGCACCGATTGGAGATTGGCATTGCTGCTGGCTGTACAATATCTGTCACGTGGTTTATCTAAGTCATGGAGTTGATTTTGAAAGCGGTGGAATTTTCGGTACAAATCACCCATGTACAATCGCCTAAGAAAGCCTTCATGGATGACGTGACACTTTTAGCTACAGATAAACAAGTCATGCAGGATGCCCTCTTGAGACTAGATGAACATGTGAGGTGGTCTAGGATGCGGTTTAGAGAAAAAAAGTCGCGTAGTCTGACATTTGTTAAGGGAGTGCAGAAAGAATTCAAGTTTCGAATAGCTGAAGAAAGCATTCCAACAGTCAAAGAAGAACCCGTCAAGAGCTAGGGGCGTGTATACGCTGGAACATTGTCAGATAGAAGTCGCGGAATGGAAATCATGAAACAAGCCGAGGCTGGATTATCAGCGATTGATAACTCGAAGTTACCAGGTAACTATAAAATTTGGTGCTTGCAGTTCGGTTTGTTCCCACGACTTTCGTGGCCACTCTTAATATACGAGGTAGCTTGTCACGAGTTCAAATCATTGAACAAAAATGTAATGTGTTCATTAGAAAGTTGCTAGGCCTACCTCGGATGTCGAACAGTTCAGCTCTTTATTGTAAAAGAGGTTCGTTGCAGTTACCACTAGCATCAATAGTCGAAATATACAAACTAGGGAAGATACGGACGGTGATGATGCTGAGAGAATCGAAGGATACGGAAATCAGGCAAAACCCACCAGAGGTGAAAACAGCCAGGAAGTGGAAAGCAGAAGCAGAGACTGATGACATCTTGTCTTCTCTTATATACAGAGATATGGTGGGTGCAACACAGAACCATCAGAGAGGACTTGGTTTTGGCGCAAATCAGTTTAGACCGTTTGTAGATATGATGCGGAGCGAACGCAGATCTGTTGTTAGCAACAGCATCAAAACAAGAGAAGCAGAGAGAAGAGAGCTTCATTTGATATGATGCAGTCAACAAGGATAGATAAAGAGATGGGAAGAACATGTTGTTGAGAAGAAAATACGTTGGGATGAAATATGGAAGTGGACGACATCTCGGCTAAGTTTTCTGATTCGTTCATCCTATGATGTTTTGCCATCACCTAGGAATCTCGTAAGATGGAACATCTCAGAGAATGACATATGCAAATGCAGAAAGGTCAGAGCACTGAAACATATTCTTTCCAACTGTGCCTTAGCATTGAATAGATATACATGGAGACACAACCTGGTCCTAAAGTTTAACTTCAATGCTATGAAGAACCAAATTCATCTCAACAACACTGAGAAAAAACCGTTGAAAGAACCATCTAAAGATTTTATTACTTTCGTATGCTCAGGTCAGCGGATCCGTTTCAAGTAAAAGAACAAGAAACTTCCTGTGAGAAATGAAAAGTGGAACGACTATTGGGAAGTGACTGCAGATTTGCCTGGGTGCCAGGCATTCTTTCCCATCCCAGTTACGGAAAAACCTGACATTTTAATGTGGTGTGAAAGAAGGAAAGTTGTAAATCTAGTCGAGTTAACGGTTCCTCATGAAGATAATATGGACGCCACGCGGACTCGAAAGATGGACCGTTATGTAAACCTCCTCGAGAAATGTGAAGATGCAGGCTGGAAAGCGGAGCATTTTCCAATCGAAGTTGGATGTAGAGGATTTGTAGGACACAGTGTGAGACGACTGCTGTTATCATTAGACCTAACTCATCGTAAGGTAAATACCACCATGACCGATATCCAAAATACAGTGGAGAAGGCTAGCCACTGGATTTGGTTAAAAAGAGACGATGAGCGATGGCTAGAGAAATATTGAGCTTTGTTTTAATAATCAGTTGATCTAGCAAGCGGGGCCTCATATCAGTGAGGGGGGGCCGGTGCGCATTGATGCCGTCTGACATTTGTTAAGGGAGTGCAGAAAGAATTCAAGTTTCGAATAGCTGAAGAAAGCATTCCAACAGTCAAAGAAGAACCCGTCAAGAGCTTGGGGTGTGTATACGCTGGAACATTGTCAGATAGAAGTCGCGGAATGGAAATCATGAAACAAGCCGAGGCTGGATTATCAGCGATTGACAAACTCGAAGTTACCAGGTAACTATAAAATTTGGTGCTTGCAGTTCGGTTTGTTCCCGCGATTTTCGTGGCCACTCTTAATATACGAGGTAGCCTTGTTCGACTCCCCTGAGGAAGCTGCTAATGCGGCCAGTCAGACTCTGCAGGGGGAGGTAATTTTGTTCCTCCCCTCTTACTGCAGAAGGAGAACAATTACAGCCTGGGTTCATGTACTACCCCCAGGTGCCAAGGCCGAGTGGATTGCTGATACCATCCGGCAAGGTTTGGGGAACAGTGGACCCAGGCTCCTTAATGTGCACGTCACCTGCGGTCAACTGGCAGGGTGCCATGGCGACATTGACCTTGTGGTCCCCAGTGGCTGTAGGAGACATATGCTTTCCTGATTTCTTGAAGATGGCCTGGGGCCAGGTATCCGGTTATTATTGAGGGTCGGCAACCGAGATGCCATATGTGCCTAGAAGCTGGCCACATAAAGAAGAACTGCCCCCAGGACCGTAATAAGGCCCTGGAGCAGGAAAAAGTGCTCGCTGCCGCCCCCCTCCCATTGGAAGGGAGACAGCGGAAGTCGTGGAGGATGTTGCCTCCACGAAAAGAAAAAGGAAGGTGAGCAACAATGGTTGCTCACCAGTTGAAACAGAAGTTGAGGGGGAGGTGAAGATCCCCTCGAGTGTGCCGAAGGAGGCCCTAACCCCCGAAAACTCTAAAAAGAAAAAGAGAAAAAGAAGAAATGGGAAGCGGTCGGCGGACGTTTATGTGCCACGGACCAAACCAGTGACCCCTCCGGAAGGAAATGTGCCATCGGAGAGGGAGACCCTGTCAGCGGGAATTGTGCCGCTGGCAGGACAAGGTGAAATCCAACATGCTGAAGAGGAGGTAGAGTGTGTCCTCCTGTACCTCAGGGGTGGGGAGGTTGAGAAGCACTTGAACTACGAGCACGGGCCCGAAAGATAAGTTTCGGCCAGCAAAAGTAGTTCAAGGTGGCCCCAGCGGTAATAACCCGTAGCACCCGTGAAGGGGTGGCAGCCGCCTGTAGTAGCCTCGCGTACATGTGCTTCAGTACTGAGGCTGAATTGAATATGGAAAGTTGCCTGTGGGCGGCGGAACGCCTGCTCGCAAGGTATATGAACTGAATTGTTTTGTATTGTGATTATAAATATGTTTATTTATTTTTGAACAAATGTATTCGAGGGGTTGCTGATCTGTGGGCGTCGGCGCCCCTCTCATTTTTCATATGTATCATCTTTTCATTCAACATTTGTCTTTGTCCAGCCCTAGCGACGGCCATTCTATGTAAAGCCTATATGGCTAATTAATGAAATAAAGTTGTTGCTGTCTCTGTTGTCGAAAAAGATATTTGCTTTTTACTTCAAGTCTGGGATGGCACCCATTCTTCTTATCCACTCTATACTGTTGAAGTAGAAGTAATTGGTTTACCTCGGTTTTCCTTCCTTTTGATTTGGTAATTGTAGATATTAAACGACATTTAATATCACTAGGTGAGCATTTTGACAAATATTTCTCGAAAGATGTTCCAGATAGTATTGAAAATTTTGACTGGATCAGAGATCCGTTTAATGTTGAAATAGCTGATGACATGCTCACAGGAAATGAACTGGAAGAACTGGCTGAAATTTCATGCAGCAACCACTTTCGAAATTCTGGCCTACTGTAGCCTCCGAGTATCCATTGTTATCTCGAAAGACAGTACCATGGTAGATAAAGCAATTAAGAGCATGAAGACAGGGAAAGCCCCCGGCCCATCAGGAATCACTGCAGAGATGCTCAAAATAACTGGCAGTGTCAGCTATAGCCTAGTCACCCGTATTGCGAGCCAGGTGATACACGAAGGAGTCATACCCAATTGCAAGGAAGGAATGGAGATGCCTTCTCCTGGTTGTTTATTGATAGTCGAAGAGATGGCTGCATGGTTCCTAAAGCTTCCAGCCTAAATTATACATTCACAGATGTTGACAGAAGACATTAGGTGCCAATAAAGAGAAGTTTGAAGTGGTATGGCTTGACCTAGCTAATGCATATGACTCAGTGCCACACGAATTACTGATAAGAGCCATGGACCACTTCCACATTCCAGACAAAGTGATCAAAATAATGAGGATGTACTATGACAGTTTCGAAATGAGGTTTACAGCTGGAAATTTTACAACAGATTGGCACCGATTGGAGATTGGCATTGCTGCTGGCTGTACAATATCTGTCACGTGGTTTATCTAAGTCATGGAGTTGATTTTGAAAGCGGTGGAATTTTCGGTACAAATCACCCATGTACAATCGCCTAAGAAAGCCTTCATGGATGACGTGACACTTTTAGCTACAGATAAACAAGTCATGCAGGATGCCCTCTTGAGACTAGATGAACATGTGAGGTGGTCTAGGATGCGGTTTAGAGAAAAAAAGTCGCGTAGTCTGACATTTGTTAAGGGAGTGCAGAAAGAATTCAAGTTTCGAATAGCTGAAGAAAGCATTCCAACAGTCAAAGAAGAACCCGTCAAGAGCTAGGGGCGTGTATACGCTGGAACATTGTCAGATAGAAGTCGCGGAATGGAAATCATGAAACAAGCCGAGGCTGGATTATCAGCGATTGATAACTCGAAGTTACCAGGTAACTATAAAATTTGGTGCTTGCAGTTCGGTTTGTTCCCACGACTTTCGTGGCCACTCTTAATATACGAGGTAGCTTGTCACGAGTTCAAATCATTGAACAAAAATGTAATGTGTTCATTAGAAAGTTGCTAGGCCTACCTCGGATGTCGAACAGTTCAGCTCTTTATTGTAAAAGAGGTTCGTTGCAGTTACCACTAGCATCAATAGTCGAAATATACAAACTAGGGAAGATACGGACGGTGATGATGCTGAGAGAATCGAAGGATACGGAAATCAGGCAAAACCCACCAGAGGTGAAAACAGCCAGGAAGTGGAAAGCAGAAGCAGAGACTGATGACATCTTGTCTTCTCTTATATACAGAGATATGGTGGGTGCAACACAGAACCATCAGAGAGGACTTGGTTTTGGCGCAAATCAGTTTAGACCGTTTGTAGATATGATGCGGAGCGAACGCAGATCTGTTGTTAGCAACAGCATCAAAACAAGAGAAGCAGAGAGAAGAGAGCTTCATTTGATATGATGCAGTCAACAAGGATAGATAAAGAGATGGGAAGAACATGTTGTTGAGAAGAAAATACGTTGGGATGAAATATGGAAGTGGACGACATCTCGGCTAAGTTTTCTGATTCGTTCATCCTATGATGTTTTGCCATCACCTAGGAATCTCGTAAGATGGAACATCTCAGAGAATGACATATGCAAATGCAGAAAGGTCAGAGCACTGAAACATATTCTTTCCAACTGTGCCTTAGCATTGAATAGATATACATGGAGACACAACCTGGTCCTAAAGTTTAACTTCAATGCTATGAAGAACCAAATTCATCTCAACAACACTGAGAAAAAACCGTTGAAAGAACCATCTAAAGATTTTATTACTTTCGTATGCTCAGGTCAGCGGATCCGTTTCAAGTAAAAGAACAAGAAACTTCCTGTGAGAAATGAAAAGTGGAACGACTATTGGGAAGTGACTGCAGATTTGCCTGGGTGCCAGGCATTCTTTCCCATCCCAGTTACGGAAAAACCTGACATTTTAATGTGGTGTGAAAGAAGGAAAGTTGTAAATCTAGTCGAGTTAACGGTTCCTCATGAAGATAATATGGACGCCACGCGGACTCGAAAGATGGACCGTTATGTAAACCTCCTCGAGAAATGTGAAGATGCAGGCTGGAAAGCGGAGCATTTTCCAATCGAAGTTGGATGTAGAGGATTTGTAGGACACAGTGTGAGACGACTGCTGTTATCATTAGACCTAACTCATCGTAAGGTAAATACCACCATGACCGATATCCAAAATACAGTGGAGAAGGCTAGCCACTGGATTTGGTTAAAAAGAGACGATGAGCGATGGCTAGAGAAATATTGAGCTTTGTTTTAATAATCAGTTGATCTAGCAAGCGGGGCCTCATATCAGTGAGGGGGGGCCGGTGCGCATTGATGCCGTCTGACATTTGTTAAGGGAGTGCAGAAAGAATTCAAGTTTCGAATAGCTGAAGAAAGCATTCCAACAGTCAAAGAAGAACCCGTCAAGAGCTTGGGGTGTGTATACGCTGGAACATTGTCAGATAGAAGTCGCGGAATGGAAATCATGAAACAAGCCGAGGCTGGATTATCAGCGATTGACAAACTCGAAGTTACCAGGTAACTATAAAATTTGGTGCTTGCAGTTCGGTTTGTTCCCGCGATTTTCGTGGCCACTCTTAATATACGAGGTAGCCTTGTTCGACTCCCCTGAGGAAGCTGCTAATGCGGCCAGACAGACTCTGCAGGGGGAGGTAATTTTGTTCCTCCCCTCTTACTGCAGAAGGAGAACAATTACAGCCTGGGTTCATGTACTACCCCCAGGTGCCAAGGCCGAGTGGATTGCTGATACCATCCGGCAAGGTTTGGGGAACAGTGGACCCAGGCTCCTTAATGTGCACGTCACCTGCGGTCAACTGGCAGGGTGCCATGGCGACATTGACCTTGTGGTCCCCAGTGGCTGTAGGAGACATGTGCTTTCCTGATTTTTTGAAGATGGCCTGGGGCCAGGTATCCGGTTATTATTGAGGGTCGGCAACCGAGATGCCATATGTGCCTAGAAGCTGGCCACATAAAGAAGAACTGCCCCCAGGACCGTAATAAGGCCCTGGAGCAGGAAAAAGTGCTCGCTGCCCCCCCCCCCACTGGAAGGGAGATAGCGGAAGTCGTGGAGGATGTTGCCTCCACGAAAAGAAAAAGGAAGGTGAGCAACAATGGTTGCTCACCAGTTGAAACAGAGGTTGAGGGGGAGGTGAAGATCCCCTCGAATGTGCCGAAGGAGGCCCTAACCCCCGAAACCTCTAAAAAGAAAAAGAGAAAAAGAAGAAATGGGAAGCGGTCGGCGGACGTTTATGTGCCACGGACCAAACCAGTGACCCCTCCGGAAGGAAATGTGCCATCGGAGAGGGAGACCCTGTCAGCGGGAATTGTGCCGCTGGCAGGACAAGGTGAAATCCAACATGCTGAAGAGGAGGTAGAGTGTGTCCTCCTGTACCTCAGGGGTGGGGAGGTTGAGAAGCACTTGAACTACGAGCACGGGCCCGAAAGATAAGTTTCGGCCAGCAAAAGTAGTTCAAGGTGGCCCCAGCGGTAATAACCCGTAGCACCCGTGAAGGGGTGGCAGCCGCCTGTAGTAGCCTCGCGTACATGTGCTTCAGTACTGAGGCTGAATTGAATATGGAAAGTTGCCTGTGGGCGGCGGAACGCCTGCTCGCAAGGTATATGAACTGAATTGTTTTGTATTGTGATTATAAATATGTTTATTTATTTTTGAACAAATGTATTCGAGGGGTTGCTGATCTGTGGGCGTCGGCGCCCCTCTCATTTTTCATATGTATCATCTTTTCATTCAACATTTGTCTTTGTCCAGCCCTAGCTACGGCCATTCTATGTAAAGCCTATATGGCTAATTAATGAAATAAAGTTGTTGCTGTCTCTGTTGTCGAAAAAGATATTTGCTTTTTACTTCAAGTCTGGGATGGCACCCATTCTTCTTATCCACTCTATACTGTTGAAGTAGAAGTAATTGGTTTACCTCGGTTTTCCTTCCTTTTGATTTGGTAATTGTAGATATTAAACGACATTTAATATCACTAGGTGAGCATTTTGACAAATATTTCTCGAAAGATGTTCCAGATAGTATTGAAAATTTTGACTGGATCAGAGATCCGTTTAATGTTGAAATAGCTGATGACATGCTCACAGGAAATGAACTGGAAGAACTGGCTGAAATTTCATGCAGCAACCACTTTCGAAATTCTGGCTTACTGTAGCCTCCGAGTATCCATTGTTATCTCGAAAGACAGTACCATGGTAGATAAAGCAATTAAGAGCATGAAGACAGGGAAAGCCCCCGGCCCATCAGGAATCACTGCAGAGATGCTCAAAATAACTGGCAGTGTCAGCTATAGCCTAGTCACCCGTATTGCGAGCCAGGTGATACACGAAGGAGTCATACCCAATTGCAAGGAAGGAATGGAGATGCCTTCTCCTGGTTGTTTATTGATAGTCGAAGAGATGGCTGCATGGTTCCTAAAGCTTCCAGCCTAAATTATACATTCACAGATGTTGACAGAAGACATTAGGTGCCAATAAAGAGAAGTTTGAAGTGGTATGGCTTGACCTAGCTAATGCATATGACTCAGTGCCACACGAATTACTGATAAGAGCCATGGACCACTTCCACATTCCAGACAAAGTGATCAAAATAATGAGGATGTACTATGACAGTTTCGAAATGAGGTTTACAGCTGGAAATTTTACAACAGATTGGCACCGATTGGAGATTGGCATTGCTGCTGGCTGTACAATATCTGTCACGTGGTTTATCTAAGTCATGGAGTTGATTTTGAAAGCGGTGGAATTTTCGGTACAAATCACCCATGTACAATCGCCTAAGAAAGCCTTCATGGATGACGTGACACTTTTAGCTACAGATAAACAAGTCATGCAGGATGCCCTCTTGAGACTAGATGAACATGTGAGGTGGTCTAGGATGCGGTTTAGAGAAAAAAAGTCGCGTAGTCTGACATTTGTTAAGGGAGTGCAGAAAGAATTCAAGTTTCGAATAGCTGAAGAAAGCATTCCAACAGTCAAAGAAGAACCCGTCAAGAGCTAGGGGCGTGTATACGCTGGAACATTGTCAGATAGAAGTCGCGGAATGGAAATCATGAAACAAGCCGAGGCTGGATTATCAGCGATTGATAACTCGAAGTTACCAGGTAACTATAAAATTTGGTGCTTGCAGTTCGGTTTGTTCCCACGACTTTCGTGGCCACTCTTAATATACGAGGTAGCTTGTCACGAGTTCAAATCATTGAACAAAAAAAAATAGCACCCAAAACTTTTCAACCATTCTGCCGACCTCATATTTCCTCTTGAAAAGCAGGCTTTCATCCACTTGTACAATATCGTTCAGTCCACCTAATATTGTTCCAACTCATGGAACAGGTTACTGGCAATTCAGATATAAAGTCTGCTATTATTTGAAAGTTCATTAGAAAGTGGCTAGGCCTAGCTTGGATGTTGAACAGTTCAGCTCTTTATCGTAAAAGAGGTTCGTTGCAGTTACCACTAGCATCAATAGTCGAAATATACAAACTAGGGAAGATACGGACGGTGATGATGCTGAGAGAATCAAAGGATACGGAAATCAGGCAAAACCCACCAGAGGTGAAAACAGCCAGGAAGTGGAAAGCAGAAGCAGAGACTGATGACATCTTGTCTTCTCTTATACACAGAGATATGGTGGGTGCAACACAGAACCATCAGAGAGGACTTGGTTTTAGAATAACAGACCATTTGCAGGTATGATGCGGAGCGAACGCAGATCTGTTGTTAGCAACAGCATCAAAACAAGAGAAGCAGAGAGAAGAGAGCTTCATTTGATATGATGCAGTCAACAAGGACAGATAAAGAGATGGGAAGAACATGTTGTTGAGAGGAAAATATGTTGGGATGAGATATGGAAGTAGACGACATCTCGGCTAAGTTTTCTGATTCGTTCACCCTATGATGTTTTGCCATCACCTAGGAATCTCGTAAGATGGAACGTCTCAGAGAATGACATATGCAAATGCAGAAAGGTCGGAACACTGAAACATATTCTTTCCAACTGTTCCTTAGCATTGAATAGATATACATGGAGACACAACCTGGTCCTGAAGATTATCTTCAATGCTGTGAAGAACCAAATTCATCTCAACAACACTGAGAAAAAAACCATCTAAAGATTTTATTACTTTCGTGCGCTCAGGTCAGTGGATCCGTTTCAAGAAAAAGAACAAGAAACTTCCTGTGAGAAATGAAAAGTGGAACGACTATTGGGAAGTGACTGCAGATTTGCCTGGGTGCCAGGCATTCTTTCCCATCCCAGTTACGGAAAAACCTGACATTTTAATGTGGTGTGAAAGTTGGAAAGTTGTAAATCTAGTCGAGTTAACAGTTCCTCATGAAGATAATATGGACGCTGCGCGGGCTCGAACGATGGGCCGTTATGTAAACCTCCTCGAGAAATGTGAAGACGCAGGCTGGAAAGCGGAGCATTTTCCAATCGAAGTTGGATGTAGAGGATTTGTAGGACAGTGTGAGACGACTGCTGTTATCGTTAGGCCTAACTCATCGTAAGGTAAATACCACCATGACCGATATCCAAAATACAATGGAGAAGGCTAGCCACTGGATTTGGTTAAAAAGAGACGATGAGCAATGGCTAGTGAAATATTGAGCTTTGTTTTAATAATCAGTTGATCTAGCAAGCGGGGCCTCATATCAGTGAGGGGGGCCGGTGCGCATTGATCCGTCAAGAGGTAGGCCCCGAAACGGCGCGCATTCTCTCCTGATGACCCCATACACTTGCTGGCTTCCGGTATGCGGAGTTCTTGACTGGTAGCACTTGCATGTGCAAGTTGTTTGCAAGACATATATTGAAACAGCAAAAGGATCACGGCATGTGCAGTATCCACAACGAAACTTGATATGCTTGAAATAACAGCTAAACACGGACAATCCAAATCTTGCATTTACTCAGAAAGTTAAACTGCGAGTTTCACGCTTTTTACCAGAGAACATATATTCGAAAACGAAAAATACAAAATAAAAGAAAAAAAGAAAGAAACAAAGCCTGTAACAAAATTCAAAAGCAAAAAAAGAAAAAGAAAAAAAACTAACCTTTACCTTTCTGAAACCACTGTGGATATATTTCGGCTATGTGCTTGATAATTGTCTGAAAGTTCTCCCACTTCATATCGTAATAATCACGGTACATTGCCTCATCAATATGTGGCCATTTCATGTTACCACATGATCCACTTTTGTATTTCAGTCTACGTTTTATCCGTGACTAGAATGCCTCTACACTATTGGTACATACCCCACTAACGGGATCAATAAGATTCCGTGAATGGTTCACGGTACCATGAATGTATCCCAGTTTCTGAAGATTTTGGTAACTGGGCCACATATCCGTGAAAATCGTAGTTCCTGGCTCCACATTTTCAATGATTGCAGCTTCTAACGTTTCAGCATTTGTATCGGTTATATGTTGCAGGTAGCCCTTTTTCTGAGTGACATTGTAAAAGCCTATCACCCAAAACTTTTCAACCATTCTGCCAACCTCATATTTCCTCTTGAAAAGCAGGCTTTCATCCACTTGTACAATGTCGTTCAGTCCACCTAATATTGTTCCAACTCATGGAACAGGTTACTGGCAATTCAGATATAAAGTCTGCTATTATTTGAAATAATGTAAACACTGTCAAGTGGTATTTCTCTAAAAAAGTATTTTTCCTTATAGAGATTGTTTTACTGCATGAATTACATCGTCAAATAACTCCATCAATAGCACGTTGAAAAGATTGAATTTTCATTTGACGACGACAAGTACATTCTTTTTTTTTTTTTTTTGTGCAATTAACTTGTTTTCTTTCAAAAAATCCAGAAAAGTATCCTCCTCTAACCTTTTCCATAATTCAACACGAGGTGAAGACATTTTGGGAATATGGGCTTCGAAAAATTTGCACGACACACTACTATCAAAACTTAAATTCAATTGTGAACAATATTGGCAAGAAGAGGAATTGGTAAAACCAATCCCGTCTTTTCATTTCAAATTGGTAGAGGGAGGTCAGAGAAGGTGAAATTCTTTTGGGGGGTCCCCCTATTCGACCGTGATATGTAGAACACATTATCGAAAGCGAAAATCGCCAAAATTAAAAAATAAAAAAGTTACAGCCGTTCTCCCAATGTGCACCGAAAAGTTAAAATGTTTGCTATTTTCACATGAAGAAGAAAGTTTACCCCAAGTCGTTAGATTCCATAGATTACAAGTTAATCTCCATAACAGGGAATTGCAAGGAAGGAATGGAGATGATTCTCCTGGTTGGTTGTTGATAATCGAAGAGATGGCTGCATAGTTCCTAAAGCTTCCAGTCTCAATTATATATTCACAGATGTGAACAGAAAGAAGATTAAAAGCTTGTTTTGTGTTTAACAGCAAATTCAAGAATTTAGGTGCCAAGATTTGATAAAAAATCTTGAACAACTCCAGGAAGGAACTTATTTTGATTTCGTCTGCCAAGTTGTGGCGGTCTCTGTTGTTGAAAAAGGCTTTTTACTTCAAGTCTGGGATGGCACCCGTTCTTCTTATCCGCTCTATAGTGTTGAAGTAGAAGTAATCGGCTTACCTCAGTTTTCCTTCCTTTGCACGAGTCTGTCCTGTGGTATCTGATCCTCGCGGCTCGCCCGACGCGAAGAACACTAGAAATAGTTGCTTCTCCCAACACCTAGACGATCGCTTTTCATGTCCTCTCCTCAGAAAAAACCTGTTCGAAAAGGGCGCGAAATCCCAATCGAGGCTCCCTCTGCCCTTCTTCCTCTTCCGGTCAGTTCACGGTTCTGGTCAGCTCCCCAATTGCTGACGTCATACCACAGCTCCTTTGTACACTCTGATTCTACAATACTGTGTGTATCCGGAACGTTGCATTTGGAATATATAGTGCTGAATGTGTTGTTGTCGTTCTTGTGGTTGGCATAGTGGGGATACATTCCTCATTACTTAGATAAACTTAGATTTGTTTCGACCAAAGATTGGTCCAGACCATGTCTAACTTAATAGCACCACCGATAGGATTATCTAAATCCTTTTTACAGTCAAGTTTTGTTTATGGTCCATTCAAGTAGTGAGTTCTTATTGAGTGAGTTGTATCCAGGTATGGGTGGCTTGTCTGGTATTCTTTGGAGAAAGCTGTCTAGACTCCATTTAAAGCTGATAGGGTCCTTTTCTTCTTTTATCTGTTTCGGGACAATGTTAAACAGGGAAGGGCCTGTTGAGGAAAAGAAATTATGCCGCAATGTACGTATACGTTGGATGCCGTGAGCGGTTCCCCTGACGGAAGGGAGTATGGCTGTTTTAGTGTGGACTTTCTTCCAAAATGCATCAGCTCAAATTTTCCCTCGTTCAATTTCATTTTGTTTTTAACTGACCATTGACTCACAGCATATAGATCAGTCCGGAGTCGGATTCGGTCTTCTTCTTCTTTGATGATTTGCTGGAGCTTAGTGTCAGCAAATATTTTCACTTTGCAGTGATTTATGACGCTGGAATGGTCATTTATATAAATTATAAAGAGGAGCGGGCCCAAGACAGTCCCCTAAAGGACACCACTGGTGACTTTTGCTGGGCTTGAGTGGACTCCATCGACCACAACTTCTTGTGTTCTATTCTCCAGGAAATACTTAATCCAGTGTAGAAGTTTTCCACGGATTCCAACATTTGCCAATTTTGTGAGTAAGATATTATGGTCAACCCTGTCGAACGCTTTACTGAAGTCAAGATATATGACATCAGCGTTCAAACCTGTTCCCAAGGCTTTAAATATATCTTCAATGTGGTGTAAGAGCTGTGTTAGACAGTCCCTGTCACAGCGAAAGCCATGCTGGTTTGCATTTAGGAGTTTTTGGGTCTCCAGGAAGTCAGCTATCCTTGATCTTACCACCCTTTCAAACACTTTAATGATGTGGGAGGTGAGTGAGATTAGGCAATAGTTGACTGCGAGGGATCTATTTCCCTGTTTGAAAACCGGGATGACAGACTGGGATAGGAGCTGTTTCGGTATATAACCTGAGTCTAAAGAATTTCTCCAGAGGTTGGTCAGAGGGACTGCAAGTTGGTGTCTACATTCCTTAAGGAGACTTGCGGGGAATCTATCAGGGCCAACAGCAGAATAGTATTTGACCTCATTTATTGCTGCTATGATATCTGAAGCAGTGAAGGTTATGTCCGACATTTTATGTTGAGAATCAACTTCGTTCGCCTCCCTTACGTCAATATCAGTGGGGTCACTAAAGACAGAGCAATATTGTTTCTGCAGTATTTCTGCCATTTCTTTAGCATTGTGTTGGGGAATGCCGTTATCATCGGTCAATGGTCCAGTGGGTGAGACAGCGGTTCTATTCTTATTTGCAAAAGAATAAAATACTTTTGGGTTGTGTTTGATGTTTTTGATTACCCACTGTTCCTCCACAGCTCTTTGATTTTCAATGAAGGTTTTCATGTCGGTCTGCAGATGAAGTTTTTCCAACTTCAGCCTTTTCATTGTTGTTGAATGTGGATGTTATATGTGGGAGTATTTTAATTGGTTGATTTTTTTTATTGAGTCTTTTGATGCGCCTGATGAGTGCTTTTTTCTTTTTAGGGAGCTGGTTTCTGTTCGTGTTAGTGGATTTCGTAGGAGTGTGTTTTGAGCATGTATAGGTGACAATGTTCTCAAAGTGTTGCCATGCGGTCTCAATGTGAGTGGAACTGAGAGTGAAACACCAATCGATGAAGGACAGATCCTTTTTGATTGCTCCCCAGTCCACTTTGTAGAAGTTTATGTTGTCAAATGAGTGCCGTGGAGCAAGAATGGCTGGTTTGGTTTTGATATGCCGGGAATTAAAATTGCAGAGTATCATATCGTGGTCTGAGAGGAGAGTTTTTTCAACTGAAATACTGTGAACAGAGCTAGAGTGGTTGGTTAATATTAGATCCAAGATCGTTTTATTGTCTTGGTTCGAGCACTAGCTGAGTCAAGAATAATTTATCTATTAGATTAAAGAGTAATTCTGCTGCTGCTTTATCTAATGTAGAGCATCTGCCTAACTTCGGAGTATTTGTGGGCCAGTTTATATGAGGGAGGTTAAAATCACCCATCATTAGTATGTTTTCGGAGTTGTATTTTTGAAGGAAAGACTTGATTTTGTTGAGGCACTCTTCAAAGATCTTTAGAGGTGCTTGGAGAGCCTGTAAAGACCAACAATAGTTATGTGTTTGGCCTTGTTGAATAGTGATATGGATTCACAATAGCCATTGGAAAATGCGTCCTTGGCATCAAATGAAAAGGAGTCATGGAGAAAGATGGCTGCCCCACCTTTATTTCGGTCTGTACGATCTGCGCGGACGATGGTGAAGTCTTTTATTTTTTACTTCGGCATCCATGTGCATGCTGTTATTGGTGACTTGATGTATAAGTGAATGCACCGTTGTAAAGTTTGTGTCGATAAATATATGCGTGGCTATGTCTGGGTGTTTGTGAGAGAGTTCAGTGTATTTAGTACAAATCAGAATGAGTGGTGTATTAAATACAAATCAAGAGAAAGGAATTGTACTCACGGGACTAGTTTTAGAACTAATCTTGGGTTTAGTTTTGGTTTGTATTTGTTTCTCCAGGTTGTATATAAATTGGTGTAAATTTATCCTCCGATGATAGTAAAATAGTAGAATAGCAGAATTCAAGAGTTCTGTGACTTCGATTTTTCAAATTCCGTTTTGTCCCTTGTTGCTCATTTGAAAAGCTATCTAAACGGTTGAACTTTATACCATTTCCATGGACATTAAAATGTCCAAAGAGAGATGGGTATTTCCAAGGCAGTGGAAGATTTTAAACTTCTTTTCAAGTTATGGTGATACCATGTGCTGCTAAATAGGAGACATTGTTTACGTTTTCTATGTTCGTAAGGGCTTTTACTTCTTCTGTTTTTCCCTTATATATATATATATATATATATATATATATATATATATATATATATATATATATATTCCAGATGGTTTTTCTGTAAATTTGTCTTGTTACGTTTTCACGCAAAAGTTATTCAGACAGATTTTTTTTTTTTTTTTTTGTCGAAAATCGCAGTTATTTTAGAAATTTCGTAAAATCCACGTGTTGTTATTTGTAATGTTTATAATTCATACATTCGCAAACGAAAGATTCTTCCTCCTTACTATATTTCACTTTACTATCCGATGGATAGTAAAATAATAGAATAGCAGAATTCAAGAGTTCTATAACTTCGATTTTTCAAATTCCGTTTTGTCCCTTGTTGCTCATTTAAAAAGCTATCTAAACGGTTGGACTTTATACCATTTCCATTGACATTTAAATGTCCAAAGAGAGATGGGTATTTCCAAGGCAGTGGAAGATTTTAAACTTCTTTTCAAGTTATGGTGATACCATGTGCTGCTAAATAGGAGACATTGTTAACGTTTTCTATGTTCGTAAGGGCTTTTACTTCTATTTTTCCCTTAGGGTTTTACCCCCCCCCCCCCAGATTTTGGGAGGTCATAACTTTCAGAAAAATGAATATTTTTTTAATGAAATTTTCTATGCATATAGTATTTACTATGTAGAATCCGAATATACAAAAATTTCCGATGAAAGTGTTTTGGAATGGGGGGTGGGGGACAATTTTCGGAAATTCCAACAGAGTCCACTTAAATTCTTCTTAACTTCCAGGAAAATTAATATTTTTTCGTGAAATTTTCTACAAATATACCTTGATGTATGTACATTTCGAGCATGTAGGAATTTTGAAGGAAACAACTGCAGGTTATTTTTGAGAAGCGTTCCCCACTCGGTGGTGTTTCGGAGCAAGTCGTCCATATTTGTTTCATTTTTCTCTATTATGTGCGTATGTGCATCCGTAGATTTCTAGACAGTGAAGAGAAGCCGTCATAAGAAAACTTTCGTTCAAAATAACATGCACACGATTTTTTTTTCTCAATAGAAGTAAATTCCAAAGTAAACGTTTCTAGAAGAGAACAGGAGCAAAAATAGGAATATACACGCACGGTTAAATATAGAAACTATCACAGTGTCGCTTCCCGAAGAATTTTAAAATGTTCCGAAACTTTCGAAAATCGCAGTTATTTTAGAAATTTCGTAAAATCCACGTGTTGTTATTTGTAATGTTTATAATTCATACATTCGCAAAAGATTCTTCCTACTTACTATATTTTACTTTTTTATTTCATTCAGGAAGACATTTAAGACTTTCTTGGGTTTTCTTTATAATAGAATTCGCAGCTTTTTAGGAGTTTCTTGACGATTTTCTAGGAGCTTAGAAAAACACGTGTTGATCAGTGGCCGGGATCCTTCTGATTTGACGGGCAACACTTTTCATTAATCTTTTATGTAGTGTTTTTGGTACCGAAACACTTTCAAACTTCGTATACTTGTATATTTTGTATTATAGAATAGATAAAAAAAATTCGTATTCGAAATTATTTCATGTAAAAAATTGTTGTATTTCGTAATTTCAACCAATCACTGACGTCTATTGAGGTGAAAACAATTACTGCCGTGGAATGTAAACATTTTGTAACGTTGGCCGCTTTATATATATATATAAATTTAATGAATGGAGTAAAACGCATGAGTTTCTACCTCATAAACAGGAGTTACACCACAGTTATTTTGTAATCTTTGCTACCCTGGTATCTATTAACCAATTTATTTTGTCCGAGTTATTTATTAATTAGGAGAAAATAAATACATATAATATATATTTGAAGATAAGCAACAAATTTTGATTAAATTTATATTATTATAATAATATAGGTAATCTTCAAGTTTAGGGGGATAAAAAAATTAAATAAAAATATTCAAGGGAAATAACTGAACGACTTACCAGTATTATCCGTTTTCTTCTAGCTGTTTAAAAATAAATCACACCCTAACCCTAACGTCAATCAAATCACGTGTGTGATTTATTTATAAACAGAGCTGTACGGAGAATACTGGTAAGACGTTCAGTTACTTCCCTTGAATATTTTTTTTTATCCCCCTAAACTTGAAGATTACCATAATATATATATATATATATATATATATATATAAAAATGAGAATGTGTGTCTGTCTGTCTGTCTGTGTGAATCCCTAAAACTCGAGAACTACGCAACCAATTTCATTCAAATTTTACAGATGCCTTACTTAGGGTTCCAGTTGTGTTTTAGTCAAAAAGAAATTTAACTTCTTGCAGAGTTCGAGCCCACGGCAACATAATATCTCCTCCACTATTTAAGTATTACGTGTCAAAAGTGAAACAAAAACACTCATGTCAAATACTTTCACTTTAAAAATGAAACTATTCTACTAACTGAAACAATCACATTTTGATACTGTATTGACAGATACTTTCAGAGAGAGAGAGAAAGAGAGAGAGAGAGAGAGAGAGAGAGAGAGAGAGAGAGAGAGAGAGAGAGAGAAAGAGAGAGAAAAAGAGAAAGAGAGAGAGAGAAACAGAGAAAGAGAGAGAGAGAGAAAGAGAGAGAAAGAGAGAGAGAGAGAGAGAGAGAGATGTATATGTATACATATAGATGTATATGTACACGTTATTCCACTAACTGAAACAATTACATTTCGATACTGTAATTACAGATACTTTCAGAGAGAGAGAAAGATAGAAAGAGAGAGAAAGAGATGTATATGTATACATATACATGTATATGTACACGTATATGCATAGATATATATAGATATAGATCTATATGCATACATGTATATGTATACATATGTGTAGATGTATATATATATAGATGTACATGTAATATGTACACATATATACATATATATACATGTATACAGATATCTATACATATATACACCCATCACATACAAACACATGCACACAAACACACACATTAGTCATTTGTTTTCTTATCCAAAAGTACTGGAACGGATCTTTATGAAATTTGGAAATTATATTCTATGTATAACGGCCATAACTCCCATGAAAATTCATATATTTTTGATGTTGATGAAATTTTAACCCGAACATAACAGATGAGCATTATTTGTAATTCAACGGTACAACAGTGTAAGACTACCCTTTCAGATATACTTACATTGGGATTTCTGCAATGTGGTGCATAAATTGTCAAGTAAATGAGACGCATCTTTGCCTCCACTGATTCACTTGCAAAGTGTTGAGTAAAATTATTTCGTTGCAGACCTCCTTTGGGTCTTTTTATTATCACTGCGACACACATAGTCCCCAGTTGGTAACATTGATTTCAAGGCCCTCCTAGATGAGAGACTGGCATTCCACTTAATGTCTATGTTCCATGCTGGCATGGATTGGAGAGTTATTAATGTAGAAATATGGTATCGTAGCTACTAACAGGTGAGGGTTGCGTAGTCGAGACGGCGTTTTTAGATTTCATTATTCTCTTTAACCCGGGCAAAGCCGGGTATTTCTGCTAGTATATATATATATATATTCTAACTAAGTCTGCTACGAGGATGTTGATCTTGGCAGTACCTGACATCGCAGAGTCACTACGGGTTACCAGTGGATCAGCCATAGGTTTAGAGTAGTGTCAGTGGAGTAGACAGGATTTAACAGTTCCGTCAATTACAGTATTTTCTATCCACAGCTCAGTATCTAGGGCGGGTAATCTCTTACTGAAGTGTTTAGCTGGGTAGTCTACGGTATGAATAGAGTCAGCTATGTGTTGTATAGCTGTCATCACCTGTTCCTCATTTAGTAGAGTGTCCATATCTGTATTAGTATTACATTTCACGACAAGGTTAATGTCAACGTATCGAGAGTACATAGCTAAGTAGATGTTACGGGTCGCTAAGCACTGTTTAAAATGTCTGTCCCACCATACCATGAAGAGGTTAGCAACATCACCGGCGATCCCTACTTCAATAGCACCGCCTTTCACCTGTTTATACAGTTTATTGTTAAATTTAAAAATATGATTTTTAAGGGTGGTTCTAAGGCTGACACCGATGGCATGTGCAACAGTAGTTCTGATGTCGTGTGCATCTGAAGGTGGGTGGTCTCGCTTCGTCCAGCCATGCCAGCGTTCACAGTGGGTTTTTTGTATGCTGAGGTAATGGTAGGTGGTCTACCTCGTTTGTTACGGGTGAGACAAGCATATACAAGATTATTCCGTGACAGATATTCATTGGTACAAGTCAGGTTCAGGAAGAGGCCTAGTTCATATACGTCCACATTTTTAAATGTCATATTACTTTCACAAATTATCTCTATACATTTATCGATAGCAAAGTTTACATCAATGGAAGGATACAGTGATACCACATCCATGCTACCTACGAGGTGGTCACTGAGGTCACATGCGTTGTTGCATTCGCGGATCCCGCTAAGGAGGTCTTCAGTACTATCACATACATCTGCAGATAATTCTATTAAGGGTCGTAGGAATTCTGAGAGAAAATACGATATTTTGTGGTTGTTCGCATTGTTGGCACGACAAACAGGTCGGGTAGGTGGCCCAAGTACATTACCTGTGTGTTTTTTTTACCTTTTCGAATGCCATACAGGGGTGGGATTTCATTGTTGGTGGTTATGAAATTGTTTTTTTGTACACAGAGGCATACACACACATACATACATATGTTGAAGAGCGTAGCTCTTCAACATATGTAGCTCGAAACGTCAAAGACTTTCCGTATTCCCGAGCGTCATACTAATATATACTTTTGTTATTTACACCACCTGTCCTCGTCTGTTGTTATTATTCGTATATTCTCCTACATACATACATACACACACACATACACACGTACATATATATCATGAACTAACTGTTACTTTCTCAGATGCAGCACGGAATTTTGTCAGTGAACAGGTCGCGGTCTCAAAGCGACAAAAATATTTTGACAAATTAAATTTATATGTTGAAGTGAATCTAACAGTTTTTGTGTGTTATTTTAAATGGCTTATATACACCTTCCACGCTGCAATTATATATATATATATATATATATATATATGTACACATATATATATAATCTATATATATAAAAATGAGAATGTGTGTCTGTCTGTCTGTGTGAATCCATAAAACTCGAGAACTACGTAACCAATTTCATTCAAATTTTACAGGTGCCTTACTTAGGGTTCCAGTTGTGTTTTAGTCAAAAAAAACTTTTTAACTTCTTGCAGAGTTCGAGCCCACGGCAACATAATATCTCCTCCACTATTTAAGTATTACGTGTCAAAAGTGAAACAAAAACACTCATGTCAAATACTTTCACTTTAAAAATTAAACTATTCCACTAACTGAAACAATCACATTTCGATACTGTAATGACAGATACTTTCACAGAGAGAGAGGATGTATATGTATACATATATGTATATATATATATATATATATATATATATATATATATATATATATATATATATATATATATATATATATATATATATATATATATATATATATATATATATATATATATATATATATATATATCATAAATATACAGGGATTAGCAATTGAGTTGCTTCTCCAACATACTGAAAATTTAGAAATAGCAGTCAAAGAACTACTGATTCCAAACTACAAATTTTTCTCTAAAGCGGATGGCGATATTTATGGCACACATAGAACAAAAAACCGGAGGGAAAAGCGTAAACAAACCAGGCCTTTAGTTAATTGGATACGAATCGTTTCATGGTTAAGTGAATGGAAATTTCACTATTCCAATCTTCAGCCCAAATATTCTGATAAATTTGAAAGTGTCTCTAAAAAAATTCACGGTAATTTTTGGCCATGCGACACCAAAAATCAACGATAAGAAAGGCACTTACGAATTCATCGGCTAGTGAGTTCAGGCATCTCACCTCAAAGAAATCTATTCCATGTGCGTCACAAATAGTCCCGTATGAAAAGAAGTCCCGTGTGGAGGGATTACGGTTTAACCATCTAACTTAGAGATATCAAATATAAAATATACAAGAATAAGGGCAGAGAATCGTCAATTAATAATAGAATTAATAATTAACAATTTTGCCAAGTAGTTCAGTATGAAAAAAACCTTTATCGGTAAAACTATTTATCATCATAAATATACAGGGATTAGCAATTGAGTTGCTTCTCCAACATACTGAAAATTTAGAAATAGCAGTCAAAGAACTACTGATTCCAAACTACAAATTTTTCTCTAAAGCGGATGGCGATATTTATGGCACACATAGAACAAAAAACCGGAGGGAAAAGCGTAAACAAACCAAGCCTTTAGTTAATTGGATACGAATCGTTTCATGGTTAAGTGAATGGAAATTTCACTATTCCAATCTTCAGCCCAAATATTCTGATAAATTTGAAAGTGTCTCTAAAAAAATTCACGGTAATTTTTGGCCATGCGACACCAAAAATCAACGATAAGAAAGGCACTTACGAATTCATCGGCTAGTGAGTTCAGGCATCTCACCTCAAAGAAATCTATTCCATGTGCGTCACAAATAGTCCCGAAGATTGGAATAGTGAAATTTCCATTCACTTAACCATGAAACGATTCGTATCCAATTAACTAAAGGCTTGGTTTGTTTACGCTTTTCCCTCCGGTTTTTTGTTCTATGTGTGCCATAAATATCGCCATCCGCTTTAGAGAAAAATTTGTAGTTTGGAATCAGTAGTTCTTTGACTGCTATTTCTAAATTTTCAGTATGTTGGAGAAGCAACTCAATTGCTAATCCCTGTATATTTATGATGATAAATAGTTTTACCGATAAAGGTTTTTTTCATACTGAACTACTTGGCAAAATTGTTAATTATTAATTCTATTATTAATTGACGATTCTCTGCCCTTATTCTTGTATATATATATATATATATATATAGATAGATAGATAGATAGATAGATAGATAGATAGATAGATAGATAGATATAGATCTATATGCATACATGTATATGTATACATATGTGTAGATGTATATATATAGATGTACATATAATATGTACATATATATACATGCATACAGATATCTATACATATATACACCCATCACACACATACACATGCACACAAACACACACATTAGTCATTTGTTTTCTTATCCAAAACTACGTCAAAAGTACTGAATGGATCTTTATGAAATTTGGAAATTATATTCTATGCATAACGGCCATAACTCCCATGAAAATTCATATATTTTTGATGTTGATGAAATTTTAACCCGAACATAACAGATGAGCATTATTTGTAATTCAACGGTACAACAGTGTAAGACTACCCTTTCAGATATACTTACATTGTGATTTCTGCAATGTGGTGCATAAATTGTCAAGTAAATGAGATGCGTCTTTGCCTCCACTGATTCACTTGCAAAGTGTTGAGTAAAATTATTTCGTTGCAGACCTCCTTTGAGTCTTTTTATTATCACTGCGACACACATAGTCCCCAGTTGGTAACATTGATTTCAAGGCCTTCCCAGATGAGAGACTGGTTGTTCTAAGACATTTATCGATTGTAAATTTTGTCTGCAATTTGGAAATTATATTCTATGTATAACGGCCATAACTCCCATGAAAATTCATATATTTTTGATGTTGATGAAATTTTAACCCGAACATAACAGATGAGCACTGTCTGTAGCTGGTCTTCTCCTGGAAGAGCCCTGCTTCTCACATGGACAACTGTATGTTGGCTGCTCAAGAGTGGGCAGCAAAAAAAACCTATTTGCATATGCTCTACAAGGGAAAACAAGGAACATTGTTTACAACGAGGTGTTATAATCACAACAGCAAGAAAGTATGTACATGATCACCTTCTTTTACGAAACTTCATTGACTTTCATATATTTATATTGATATACATATATATACGTGTGTTTGGGTGCGTGTGTGTGTGTGTATATATATCTCTATATATAAAGATGAGAATGTGTGTCTGTGTGAATCCCTAAAACTCGAGAACTACACAACATTGTGATTTCTGCAATGTGGTGCATAAATTGTCAAGTAAATGAGATGCGTCTTTGCCTCCACTGATTCACTTGCAAAGTGTTGAGTAAACCCAGTGAAAATACATATATTTCATATGTCAAAGAAATTCAAGCAATACATATAACACCAAAGTTAAAAACATTCCCAACAATTCCACAATCCCCAACCTCCAGAGCTATTGAAGAAACTGTTATCATCAACTGACCAAGATTCCTAACATTTGCAAAACAAAATTAGACAATACGACGCTGTACTACAGATGACATCATTTGGAACCACAAGAGATTTAACTGAGGCAGCATTCATCCAAACTTTCAAGATCCAACCTCAGATTTATCATCGCATTGTCTCTCTACTGCCTCTGTCAAATGAATCACCAAAATTGGCCTTTCATTATTTATAATCTGTACCTGTTTGTTTGGTTACGAAATAAAATACACAAAACGTGTTTCTGAATTACGTGTATTTACTTTATATGAGTTGAAAACTTTCTTCTAGCATTACACTTAATGTCTATGTTCCATGCTGGCATGGATTGGAGAGTTATTAATGTAGAAATATGGTATCATAGCTACTAACAGTTGAGGGTTGCATAGCCTAGACGGCGTTGTTAGATTTCATTATTCTCTTTAACCCGGGCAACGCCGGGTATTTTTGCTAGTAATATATATATATGTATATATTATAGCCTCAAGCCGACCAAAGCCTTGTGAGTGGATTTCGTACATGGCATCTGAAAGAAGACTGTCGTATAAATGTGTGTGTGTGTGTCTGTCTGTCTGTGCGTGTGTGTATGTCTGTGTGTGTGTCTGTTTGTTCCCCCACCATTTGCTCGACAAACAATATTGCTGTGTTTATGTTCCCATAAACTAGCAGTTCAGCAAAAGACACTGATAGAATAAGTACTTCCGTTACGTAGGGGACCAAGTCAGTAGCAGGGCTGGATGCTCTGAAAGTGTAACTGCTAGAATAAGAATAGCCTGGGCAAAGTTCAGAGAGCTCCTACATCTGCTAGTGACAAAGGGCCTCTCGCTCAGAGTAAAAGGTAGACTGTATGACACGTGTACAACAGCCATGCTACATGGCAGTGAAACATGGGCTGTGACTGCCGAGGACATGCGTAAGCTTGCAAGGAATGAAGCTAGTATGCTCCGCTGGATGTGTAATGTCAGTGTGCATAGATGACAAGAGTGTAAGCACCCTGACAGAAAAGTTGGATTTAAGAAGCATCAGATGTGATGAGCAAGGGAGACGACTGCACTGGTATGGTCATGTGTTGCGAATGAATGAGGACAACTGTGTGAAAAAGCGTCACACCCTAATAGTTGAGGGAACCTGAGGAAGAGGTAGACCCAGGAAGACTGGGTTGAAGTGGTGAAACACGACCTTCAAACATTGGCCCTTACCAAGGAAATGACTAGTGACCAAGACCTTTGGAGATATGCTGTGCTGGAGAAGACCTTACAGGCCAAGTAAGACAATAGCCTGTGGCCTACGCCAGTGGGTGTCACCAGCCCACTTATGAGTACCCCTTATTCATTAGACAATAAGCTTTGCTTGCGAAGACCTATGGAGACAAGTGACATCAAATCAAAATCGCTGATGTGGCCAATGACAGTACCGCCTGATTGGCACTTGTGCCAGTGGAATGTTAAAAGCACATCTGAGCATGATCGTTGCCAGGGCCACGAATTGGCTCCCATGTCAGCGGTATGTAAAAAGCACCATTCAAGCGTGATTGTGGTCAGCATCGCCTTACCGGCACATGTAAAACAACATTCAAGCGTGGTTGTTGCCAGTGCTGCTGTACTGATTCCCATTCAAGTAGCATGTCAAAAACACCTTTTGAGCATGGTCATTGCCAGAACCACCTGACTGGCCCTCATGCCAGTGGCACAAACAAGCACCCACTACACTCTCGGAGTCGTTGGTGTTAGGAAGGGTATCCAGCTGTAGAAACTTTGCCAGATCAGATTGAGCCTGGTGCATCCTTGTGGCTCACCAGTCATCGGTCAAACCGTCCAACCCATGCCAGCATGGAAAGTTGCCGTTAAACGACGATGATGATGTATCTATGTATGCATCTTGAGTAATAATAATGTTTAGTATATATGTGTTCTCATCATCATCATCATTTAACATCCATTTTCCATGCTGGCATGGGTTGGATGGTTTGACAGGGGTTGGTTAAACAGAAATGCACCAGGCTTCACTCTCTGTTTTGGCAGGGTTTTTATGATTGGATTCCCTTTCTAACACCAAGTACCTACATCATCATCATCTTATATCAGCATTAATTTAGAAATGAGAGCAGTGATGGACGATTTGCAGTCAACAAGTGTTTTTACTTTCCTTGCAATAACATATTGACATCCTTTAATTTGATGAATATATTGCTCAGGAATTCTGGTTTAAGTAAACCCTGTAACCTCTCATAACTTTTTGATTTTTGGGAAGTTTCAGAAAAGTTTGGAGAATTTATTTTCTAGACACAGGAATACATACAATCATGCAAAAAAAAAAATGTTTTTAATTTTTAAAATTTCCTTCCCTCACCTTCAATGTCCACTCTTTCTCAAAATTCTTCTTTCCAATCATTGTTTCAAAATATGGACAGTCCAAATCTGCCAGCTGCCTCTGTTTATAATTGCAAATAATTTTCAGATGAAAAGATGTATGATTTAAGGGTGATATAGCTGGTATTTTTAGCACATACCACAACCATCTGGTACCGTTCTCGACCTTTTCTTGTAAATGTGACATCCATCATTATACTCTCATGTCCAGGAGTTGTATGTCATCATGTTTTCTTCCTAGAATCCTTGATAATGACTTTCAATAGATTTAATATCCAGGTGAAATATTTCTCTCTTTGCTCATCACCAAGATTTTCAGGCTCAATCTTGACTTCATCTATAAAATAAAAAGATTAGAAATAAAAAATGGATAAATGTAATTTCCTAAGAAGTTAAGAAAGACCCATTTGAAAGTATGTCAAGTTTTTAGTTCAGTAAATGTTTTAATACTTCTCAAATTTGAAGTCCTCATTAATGTTTGTAGTATATTATTTTAGAAGTATTTTTGAGTGAATTTGAAATTCTCTAGAATTATTTTATGCATGACCTTAAAAGTATCTTCTTAAAAACCAAGTTTAATATGAACAGATGATAGAAATATTGGTTCAGTTCAACTAAAACAACTGACAGAATGTTACTTCGTGTTGGAATATATAATTATCTGGTTAGATATTCTCTTCTGTTATAATACTTTGTAAGAGTGTGACTGTCCCGCAGGCATAGAAAATAGTAAAAGCAGTAGCATTTGATGATTCCCTCTTGTGTACCCATTAACATAGCAATTACTTTAAGATTTCCACAAAGATTCCATTGGCAATCATTGTATTGAACTGCATTAAAAAGGATCTTCATGTTAACATCAGATTATTTGAAATGCACTGAATGAGCAATGGGGATAGATAGTTTTAAATCTCCATTATGCAATGCATGAGCTTTTAAGTTTCATAGAAATGAATCTATAAAAAGTCATTCACTTACAACATGCCTTTTAGATAAATTTTCGAAATGTCCATTAATGTCATAACAATAACAGAGAGGATCATTCTTTTAAAAATAAATAAACTCCAAATCGAAATTTCACTTTCTATAGTAACCTATTGTTACATTTTGTTCAAGCACATGACATCCTGTCAAATGAGATGCATAAAGTTTTACTTTAACTTTTGACAGTTCTGAATCCCTCATAAGATTGCTCAAACTTTCTTTTACGGAAAAATTTTAATCAATGCTCTCCTGCATAGATCCTGACAAAAGTCAAAAAAGCATGATCAATATTTACACCATCATTAATATGTAGTTCTTTTTCTATGGATACCTGTCATGGGAAGGAACAGGAATAGACAGTGTTTCATTATGTGATATAGATATATGAGCAAACAATAAGTTGGAGGAAAACAATTTTGTGTCTATCTTCGAAGAAAATCAATTAAGACATTAGAAAAATAGGAATCTGTAAGATGATCTTTCTGCTCCTTCCAAATCATTTGCACAGCAAAAACCACTGAGGGCATCTTTCTCTTCAACCAATCATATAAAAACATACGATGGAAAGCTGTAAAACATACTGTGGAAAGGCGGCGAGCTGGCAGAAACATTAGCATGCCGGGCGAAATGCTTAACGGTATTTCATCTGCTACTATGTTCTGAGTTGAAATTCCACCGAAGTCAACTTTGCCTTTCATCCTTTCGGGGTCAATTAAATAAGTACCAGTTACGCACTGGGGTCGATATAATCGATTTAATCCATTTGTCTGTCCTTGTTTGTCCCCTCTGTGTGTAGCCCCTTGTGGGCAGTAAAGAAATAAAAAACATACTGTGGAAAATTCACAAGGTGCTAATGACTTATTTTGGTCACCTATACTGATGATACATGCATATTTTAAGTAGGAAAAGGCATACCTGTGTGGTTAACAAGTTTGCTTCGCAGCTACATGGTTTTAGGTTTATTCCAGTGTATGACACATTGGTCAAGTGTTTTTAACTAAAGCCCTGGGTCACCCAAAGCTTTGTGAGTGAATTTGGTTGACAGATACTGTGTGAGAGTTCATCATATATCATCATCGTCATCATCATTTAATGTTTGCTTTCCATCCCAGCACATATATATATATATATATAAAATTTAAAGTTAGCACAAAGCATGAGGATGTGGAAACAGTAATGACCTGTTTAGAAATAGGAGCTAAATTCCTAATTCAACTGCCAGAAAGCACCAAATAATATATACATATATAATCGTTTATTCTGTTGTTTGTTTGTTTTTTTTTTTGGTGGTTGAATTAAGAATTAAGCTCCTATTTCTAAACAGTTCGATGATATTTTCACATCCTCATGCTTTGTGCTAACTTTAGATTTTATAGCTATATAATGCTTGCCTGTTACTATTGTTAATATTATCATTTAAAAATATTCACCGTAGATGATATTAACAGCAGTGACATCTTATTTCGTCTGTAAACACTTGAATGTTTTTGCTTATATATATATATATATATATATATATATATTCTTTTATTCATTTAATTATTTCAGTCATTTGACTATGGCCATGCTGGAGCACCAACTTTGGTCAAACAAATCAGCCCCAGGACTTATTCTTTGTAAGCCTAGTACTTATTCTATTGTTCTCTTTTGCCGAATCGCTAAGTTACAGGGATGTAAACACATCAACATCAGTTGTCAAGCGATGGTGGGGTGATAAACACAGACATACAGATACATGCATATATATATACATATATATATATATATATATATATACATATACATATATATATATATATATATATATATATATATATATATATATATATATATATATATATATATATATATATATATATATATATATATATGATGGGCCTCTTACACCTTCCATCTACCAAATCCACTCACGTGGTTTGGTTGGCCTGAGGCTATAGTAGAAGACACTTGCCCAAGGTGCCATGCAGTGAGACTGAACCTGAAACCATATGGCTGGGGAGCAAGCTTCTTACCATACAGCCACTCCTGCAAACATATGATCTTGTAATAAAAAACACAAATCTTGTAAATACAGCTTCCCAAGGTTTCCTGATCGAAATAATAGTTTATTCTGACATTTATCAAGCTGAAAACAAGACTGTTTGTCAGTTATCTTTTGAATGTGTGTGTGTGTGCGCGCACGCGTGTGTGTGTGCGCGCACGCGTGAGTGTGTGCGCACGCACATGCACACACATGTGTATGTGTGTGTGTGTGAATGAAGGTGCATTGCTAAAAATAATTGGTTGCAAATACAGCTACATATTTTCTATGCAACAGAAACATGTGTCTGTTGTATAAACCAATAATTCTGTATAGACAACAGTAAAACTATAAATTAAGAGAAATAATATGAAGATGTACAAGTCTCCATATTCTTTGTAACTGCTTGTGTGTGCGTGTGTCCTTGTGTTTGTCACCCTACTTAACAACTGGTGTTGGTTTGTTTATGCTTCTTTAACTTAGAAGTATGGCAATAGGGGCTGATTGAATAAGTACTAGACTTAAAAATAAATACTGGTATTGATTTGTTAAGCTAAAAACCTTCAAGGTGGTGCCCCAAAACATGGGCCTCATGACGGCAATGACAAATGACCAAGACCTTCAGCAACATGCCATGCTTGAGTAGAAGACCCATCAAGCCAAGTGAAATTGTAATTGTGGCAGATACTGGTGTCAAGCAACTAGCACTCATGCCAGTAACACATAAAAGCACCCATTACACTCTCAGAGTGGTTGGCATTAAAAAGAGTATCCAATTGTAGAAACCATGACAAATCAGACTGGAGTCTGGTGCAGCCCCTCAACTTGCCAACCTTGGCCAAATCATCCAACCCATGCCAGCATGGAAAACAGATGTTAAATGTTGATGACGTTGATGATATATTACATACAGTTGGCAAAAATGAGTAGCACCTGTATTTCAAAGGGCCATCTTGTCACATTTTGTGTCATGCTGAATCTTCCTCAGAACTATATTAAGGGTATGCATTCCTGTAGAGTGCTCAGCCACTTACACATTAATTTCATGAGCAGGCTCTTCCATTGATTGGATCAACTGGAAACCTCATCATCATAACCAATGGAGTACCAATTACATATATAGATGTGAGTGTGTGTGTATATATATATATATATATATATATATATATATATATATATATATATATATATATATGTATATATATACTTTATTGAAAAGCAGCAAAAATATCACAAAACTATTACTCAGAGTTTCATGTTCCTGTTCGGCGGACAGTTTTGTTTAGAATGTTTCACATTTATGTGTTTACTATGGTACATATCATCGCTAAGTTACATCATCATCATCATCATCATCATCGTTTAACGTCCGCTTTCCATGCTAGCATGGGTTGGACGACTTGACTGAGGACTGGTGAAACCGGATGGCAACACCAGGCTCCAATCTAAATTTGGCAGAGTTTCTACAGCTGGATGCCCTTCCTAATGCCAACCACTCAATTTTGCTTAGGCATAGTGGTACTAATGACCTGGTGTTATATATATATATATATATATAGAGAGAGAGAGAGAGAGAAAAAAAATTTGTAGTTTAGAATCAGTAGTTCTTTGACTGCTATTTCTAAATTCTCAGTATGTTGGAGAAGCAACTCATGCTAATCCCTGTATTTTATGATTATAAATGGTTTTACCGATAAAGGTTTTTCATACTGAACTACTTGGCTAAATTGTTAATTATTAATTTTATTACTAATTGACGATTCTCTGCCCTATATCTGTATATTTTATATTGGTGCCTCTAATTTGATGGTTAAACCATAACCTTTATACGATAAATTCGTAAGTGCTTTCCCCACGTTGGTTTTTGGTGTCGCATGGCCAAAATTACCGTGAGTTTTTTATAGACACTTTCAAATTTATCAGAATATTGGGCTGAAGAGCGGAATAGAGTAACTTCATACTCTTAACCGTGAAACGTCGTATCCAATTAACTAAAGGCAGGTTTGTTTTTGCTTTTCCCTTTTGTTTTTGTTCTGTGTGTGCCATAAAATATCGCCATCCGTTAGAGAAAAAATTTGTAGTTTAGAATCAGTAGTTCTTTGACTGCTATTTCTAAATTCTCAGTATGTTGGAGAAGCAACTCATGCTAATCCCTGTATTTTATGATTATATATATATATATATATATATATATATATATATATATATGGAGACAGATGCATGGTGTTCATCAAATATATTTATATATATATATATATATATATATATATATATATGTATTTATAGATTTATACCAAAATTTGGTAAAAATATTGTATCTGTTATCAAATGTAGCAAAATTCTCACATGTGAGTTTTTGTATGTATATCGATTTAAATAAGAGCTAAAAGATGATCCATTGTAAAAACTTTATTATGACCTATGATCATTTCAATGCAATATCCAGACCAATTCATGCATATTATAAAATATGGAATATTGTATCTCTTCAGGGTCAGATTAATTCATAGCAGACAGTAAAAATAGAAAGCATTCATAGTTGTCCTAGAATTACATGTATATAAACAAGTTGAAAAGACATGATACGTAATGAAACTGGATAGCATATCGGTCTTGAAACCGTTAGAAGGCAGAGTAAATGATAAGTGATGCTAAATTATGATGTTATCCTATGAAGTTAGATAGTGAACAAGTACAGGACGCTGTACATTTCAAAAAAACCATTGGACTTATGAAAGTAAATTTTAAAAAAACCAGACCGATGAAAAAAACCATTAGATATTAAAAATATTTTTTTTTACACAAGTTAATGGTCAAATAGAAGTAAATCTAATAAATAATGCTTATGTATAATATAATATAATCACCTCAAGTATAGATAAATTATTTTAGGTTACATTCAAATTGCTGCTATCAAAAATATAAATAAAAATAAAAAATGAATAAAAATAAAAATAAATGAACTGCATTACGATACATTCAAATTGTAGCTAACAAATTAAAGAAAAATTAAGTTAATTACCTTAGTGATGAAGTTTAAATACAATATTCAGAGTAAACTTACAAGGATTGATGGATTAAAACGATAGGGCAAAAAACGTAAACAAATAATATTACGGTTTATATGTATACGGACACAGATTGTGTGTCATTAGCCAGCTGGAAATGTTGTTTTCCGAGGGCTAAAACGACACTAACACAATCCTTTACAGGACTGCCACATTATGCTAGCATATAAATATTACTATCTGGTACCGTTACTGTATTTCTCATGCTCAGAGATTCAAAACATGTTACCTTTTCGTGATACAAAATCAGTGACTGTGTGTCACATAAAAAATATAAAGTATTTGCAAGTGGAGATAGCTTTTGTCACTAGCCGGTGATCGTCTCACTCTGAGGATGAATAGCATCCAGAGACCTAGATATGTGAGTATCACATAAGGCTAGAGATGGGAGTGATGACCTCCTTTACAAATGCTATATACGGACACAGACTGTGTCATTAGCCAGCCGGAAAAGATGTTTTCCTGGGGCTAAAACAACAGTAACACCATCCTTTACAGGATTACCATCTTTTATTGACATATAAACATTACTATCCAGTACTGTTACTGTACTTCTCTCGCTCAGAGATTTAAAACATGTTTCTCTCTCTCTCTCTCGATACATATATATATATATATATATATATATATATATATATATAAATACCCCATTTTAGCGAGAGGATAACTACATCCATCCAAAGAGCCATAAGAAGAGAAGTGCTAGACATACAACTAGCCCACTCTGGCCCCTCTTTGAGAAGACACCTTGCAAAGAAATGAACAAGGGACAGCAATCAATGCACTCTAACAAACTGTCCTATCCATGACACAGATCTATGCCAATGGATAAATGTTGTGAATAGAATACAATGTAACAAATGCAATAAGTTCTATGTGGGTAGCACAAGGCCGTTACTCATCCACATCAAAGAACATCTGAACATGAGAGCCTCCTCCTTCAGAAAACATCTAGACAGATGCCGGAACACCAACAAAAGCATAACAGTCACAATTGAGGCCATTGAAAGAAATTTGGGTAATTAAAGAATTAAGGAAGCTATACTCATACACAGACTAGGGTCCCAAATTAACAACAGGCTGGAGGTTGGTAATCAATATATTATTTAGCTACATCTGGATGCATGTAGGTTCATTTTTGATAATTTACTCATCTATAGTTTATAACAAAAAAAAAGAAGAAAAGAGAAAAAAGGTGGGGGAAAATAAAGGAAGCTGCACATATAATACATAACTTAGAAGCAGCGCTACGGATGTACCAGCACACATGAGATTGAGACATGGCCGACCTCATGCACTTCTCATGTGGAATTCTAGAAGAAGCTTTGTGAGAGCACTGCTGAGATGCTTCCAAAAAAAAAAAGAAAAAGAAAAGCCGTTGGAAAACCGATTATAGCAGCGACTCCATCTAAGAATATCTGAAGAAGGAATTTTATTCCAAAATAGCATCAGACTATGGATGACTAAATCACAACAGGTATATAGCCCATTGTTTGTATTAAAGTGCATTGTTGTACCATTCAAAACTTTTTATTCTTTATATATATATATATATATATATATATATATCTGTAAAAATATGTGACACTTATTCGGTAGCCATGATAAATCTCCGAGTTTCGGATGCCGGGGTGGGAACCCACGCCAACATATTTGCTACGTTTTTGCTCCCCCTGAGTTTACTGATAGGACTTGCTTTCTATATTTGTGTCTATGTATAAGCTTTTTATCTCTCTATACTTTTTACTTAGATTTCTTATATATTTTTTATATTTTTTACATAATTATAGAGATAATGTTTTGTATATTTTCCACACGTATTTTTTCTGTTTTCTCCCCTCCACCTTGCTTTTTCCTGTGCGTCTATAGACACGTACATGGAACCTTATGTGTGTGCGGGTACGTGCATATATAGATGTATGTGCGTGCATGCGAAAATATGCACATATAGACGCATTTTAACCTTATAGCTTTTTCACACTTTCTTCTGTATTTTGCTTTTAGCCCTATGATTTTTTTGCGTGCACGTGTATGGGTGCGAGGCTGTTGAGAGTGTGTGTGTGTGTGTGTGGGTGTGTATGCAGATATACCCGTGTATGCCAGTATATATATGTATATGTACATATATGTATAGTTTTTGGCGAGTATGTGGGTGAGCATGTGTGTGTTTCAAGCGAGGGCAGTTTAGTATATTCATATAAGCAAATGTACAGATTGGAGCGCTTACACGAACACTATAGACTTTTCTACTCCATTATCTTTATCCCCTCCCCTTACTTAGTGGTCTATAGCTCTTTTGTCTTAATAATGGTCAACCACACAGTAATTTCCATTTGTTTAACGGTGATTTTTCCCAGGAATTTTCAATGGCCGGATAACTGAAGAGATGTTGGCATGGGTTCCCACCCCGGCATCCGAAACTTGGAGTTTTATCATGGCTACTGAATAAGTGTCACATATTTTTACAGATAAATTCCTCTGTTTACATAATATTGAGGTCTCTTTCTTTCTTTTGTTGTCCTTTCTATCAATATATATATATATATATATATATATGTGTGTGTGTGTGTGTGTGTGTGTGTGTGTGTGTGTGTGTGTGTGTGTGTGTGTGTGTGTATATATACATATATATATATATATATATATATATATATATATATATATAATATAGATGAATGTAAATTGATACCTGATTGGTTTTGAACTGGAATTGTTTTAGTTTTCAACAAAATCTTTTAATGTTCCTATCCACTAAGCCACTAATAGAAACATTATTATGCCAGTAATAAATAACATCTTGTTAACAATGCTATGGCAGTAGATTCTGATCTCTCCAGCAGATAGATATATGAAGAGCAAATATAATCCTACTGGAACAGCTGTGTGTAAGCAAGTACACAACTCTATAAGATTTGGTTCAGTGAACTTTATTTCAAGATAAGTTTGAAGAAACCCAGTTATGTGGAAAAAAATTACTATCTTTTCTGGAAGATTTCTGTTTTCTTTGGTAATGTTTTCTGGAAGACGTCTTTGTTTCATTGTTGTATTTACATTTTTAAAAATATAACCATCCATGAAATGTTCATGTGTGTATGTTGTGTGACAGAGTGTGTGTGTGTGTGTGAGATTGTGTGTGACTGTGTGTATGTGTGCTTATTTGGATGCACATGTGTGTATATGTATATGCGTTAGTGTGCGTATGTGTGCATGTGTGTATGTGCATGCGTGCGTGCATGACTGTGTGTGTATGTGTGCCTGTGTTGGATGTGTATTTGGATGTGCATGTGTGTATATGTGAATGTGATTGTGTGTATGTCTGATATACCATTGCAACAACTTGTGTGGTATACATGTTTGTAACTGTGTGTGTAGATGTGTATGAGTGAGAGATAGATAGGTAGATAGATAAAGAGAGAGAGTGTGTGTGTATATGTATATATAAGTAGATTTTTTATTAAACATAATCAGGCGTGAAATATTTATGTGTTTGTGAGGGAAGTAGTGGGGTTAAGTGTGTGTGTGTGTGTGTGTGTGTGTATGATGTTTCAATCCATACATAGATTCTATATAGTTCACCTTATAAGGAAAATTACTGATGCTATTTGTGTTTAATTAAAACAGTAATTTTTTGATTAGTGACCCTGCGACTAATCATATGCTTAATCATGTGACACATTGTTGACCAGTAGCTGTTAGGTTCTGTAACTAATAAAGGAGTTAACTCACTTAGGCAAAGTTCCCATGACCATCAGCAGCAGCAGACCACCAGGACAACCACAACTATCATCATCATCACCACCATCATTATCCTCAAATTCATCACATCATCATCATTGCCACCACAAATACAACTACTGCCACTATCACTACAGCCACCACAATCACAATCTTTTCCCTCATTATCTTCATCATTCTTATAATTATTCCATTCACAGCGTCTATATTTCTAAGTATGTGGAAAATAAAGCAAGTTCATTGTATAGTTTGAAACATATCATTAAAGCTATCACCTATATTTCAACAACTGTTTTTCCTGGCTGCAATGATGATGAGCCCATTCATCAGTATCTCTCTCGTTCTGATATCAGATTTTCAACAAATCATCCCAGAATGTTAAAATTCATACATCACCAGCAAAACATTCTTCAACATCTTAGTTTTTACCGTCCTTTCCCTATTCTCAATCCTAACCCTAACCCTAACCCTATCTCTAACCCTAACCCTTAATCTAACTTGTACAATCTTCAAATTCCTAAATTTAACCACAATGCTAATCCTAACACAAAAATTAACCTTACACTAAAAATAAAGCCAACCTTAATCCTAAATTGACCCAGTCTATCTCATCCTGGTATACAGCTGTGTTGAAAAACAATGGCACACTATTGGTTAGTCAGGATTTGAACTGTTGTGAACTGCAAATCATTATTTTTCTCTTTATCAATTTTTCAAAGGGACATATTCATTAACAAAAAACATAAATATTTCACTGAAATCAAAACATGAACAGAATCCACCATTTCTTTAAACTGAATGAAGCAAAAACAGCATTTACAATATGTTGTGTCTGTATAACCTTTTCTGGAGCGGTGCACCTTATAACAGTTTTGCCAGTATGTTAAAGTTATATTTTACTGTTGTGGTGTTGATGTTGGCTTCTGTCACCTGCGCTCTCTTTTCTAAATTCCCTAATCCAACTTGTATCACTTTACTTCCCAGGCAATCTTCATGACATGTCTGTATTTGTTGTAATCTGTTGCCAAGATTTCCCAGTTTATTAGGTTGATGTCACTGGTCTAGATGTCATAGCTGTAGACATCATTTATAGCTTAGCAGCCTGGTGGCTGGTTCTTCTTACAAGATGTTCCTGGATAATTGGCTATCTTCCATTAAGATGACATTTCAAGCACTGCTGTGTATGTTTGGCAAACGGGCTTGGCTAAATACATCCTTATGTGGTATACAATCGTGTTATTTAAAGCTCAGTAGTTGTCTCAAGCAAGATGTTCATCCATCACTACTGGAATGTCTTAGAAGTTCATGATTCACTGCCAAACAATAAATAGCTGACCAGATAAGTGTGCTAGATTTTCATCATTTTCTTCATGGCAAGCATGTTGCTTCCTGTAATTATATAATATATGATGCATATATATGCATATACATATGCATACATTACACACCACACACACACATGCATATATGCACACTTACACATACTTAAACATATATACATGTATATACACACACACACGCACATATACATATACATATACATGCATATCATCATCATCATCATCATCATCGTTTAACGTCCGCTTTCCATGCTAGCATGGGTTGGACGATTTGACTGAGGACTGGTGCAACCGGATGGCTACACCAGGCTCCAATCTAATTTGGCAGAGTTTCTACAGCTGGATGCCCTTCCTAACGCCAACCACTCAGAGAGTGTAGTGGGTGCTTTTACGTGTCACCCGCACGAAAACGGCCACGCTCGAAATGGTGTCTTTTATGTACCACCCGCACAGGAGCCAGTCCAGGGGCCCTGGCAACGATCTCACTTGGCTTGCCGGGTCTTCTCACGCACAGCACATTTCCAAAGGTCTCGGTCAGTAGTCATCGCCTCGGTGAGGTCCAATGTTCGAAGGTCTTGCCTCACCACCTCAGCCCAGGTCTTCCTGGGCCTACCTCTTCCACGGGTTCCCTCAACTGTTAGGGAGTGGCACTTTTTCACGCAGCTATCCTCATTCATTCTCACCACATGTCCAAACCAGCGCAATCGTCTCTCTTGCACACCACTACTGACGCTTCTTATGTTCAGCTTTTCTCTCAAGATACTTACACTCTGACGGGTATATACATATATATATATATATATATATATATATATATATATATATATATATATATATATATATATATATATATATATACATATATATATATATATATATATATATATATAGTTTTAGGGAAAAGAACCAAGGTTCATGAACTCATCGATGAAAATCCACTGTCTCATATAGGTTTTCTATATGTGACAGTGGATTTTCATCGATGAGTTCATGAACCTTGGTTCTTTTCCCTAAAACTATATATATATATTTTTTATACTGTGAAACTTAATTTAATTTTAATTTTTAATACATTGAATTTAATTGAGTTTTTACCTGTAAGTTTGGATTTTTATCCCTAATATTATTATTATCATATATACATATATATATATATATATATATATATATATATATATATATATATATATATATATATATATATATATATATATATATATATATATATATATATATATGTATATATATATATATATATATATATCATCATCATTGTTGTTTAACGTCCGATTTCCATGCTAGCATGGGTTGGACGATTTGACTGAGGACTGGTGAAACCAGATGGCTACACCAGGCTCCAATCTAATTTGGCAGAGTTTCTACAGCTGGATGCCCTTCCTAACGCCAACCACTCAGAGAGTGTAGTGGATGCTTTTATGTGCCACCGGCACAAAGGCCAGTCAGGCGGTACTGGCAACAGCCACGCTCAAAATAGTGTATTTTATGTGCCACCTGCACAAGAGCCAGTCCAGGGGCACTGGCAACGATCTCGTTCGATATATATATATATATATATATATATACAATACATATACATATAGTGATGTGGATGAATGTAGACAGCTCCATAAAGAAGTGCTGATCACTCCAAGTGGATAGAACTTGGGTAAGAGGGAGACCCAGGAAGACATAAGATGAAGTACTGAAGGTTGACCTCAGGACAAATAACTTCATGGAGGAGATGACAAGGAACCAAGATATTTGGTGCCTTGCTATACTCAAGAAGACCCATCTGCCACAGCAGAAGTGTTAATTCTGCTTCCCCTGATGAAGAAGACTGGCCTACAAGAGCCCTGTGTTAGGGCCATGTGAAAAAAGCACTCATGCCAGTAGCATGTAAAAAGCACCCAGCATACACTGTAAAGTGGTTGGCATTAAGAAGGGCATCCAGCCATAGAAAACAAGCCAAATAAGATTGGAACTTGGTGCAGTTATCCTGCTGGTCATCTTTGGTCAAACTATCCAACCCATGCCAGCATGGAAAACAGACATTAAAGGATAATGATGATGATGATGATATACATATGTACATACATACATATATACATATATACATATATACACATGTACATACATACATACATACATACATACATACATACATACATACATTTCTATGAATGTATACATAACATAATTATTTTTCAAAATGCAAAACTGCAGTTTTGCATTTCGTAAGAATCTTCTGATTATATATTTTATTGTCTGCAAGTAAAATCAATTTATTGTTTTTTTCTTTTTGAATTGTTGATAACAGGTATCTCTCACATGTGTATATGTGAATGCGTGTGTATATATGTGTATATGTCTAGACATACAAATACACACACACACATACACACTCTCTCTTTTTTCTCTGTCTGTCTGTTTCTCTCTCTCTCTCTCACACACACACGCACACGTACATAGATGTATCATCAATATTTAAATTTCCAATTTTTTTCTCTATCAATTTAATGTCCTTCTGCTAGTTAATTATTCTCTATTGTAAAACCCCTGTTTGAATTTCTTCATATCTGATTCAGTGCTGCTGTTATTTGTTATTTTCATTAATGAACCAAGACCCAAAATTGTTATGCACTTTGAGGTTTTGGTATTTCACATACTATTCCTTCTATCATTGTTACTAAGCAACCTGGCACTCTTTCCATTCGTAACTCCCACCCCACCCCTATAACATAACTTCTTGTAACCACTCAGTTCAATATAAACATCAACCAAATCTCCAACAAATTGCACCTTAACAGTATCTTAGGTGCTGGTAGGGACAACTAAAACAACAACAAAGCTTTTATCATTCACTTGGACTGTGGCCATGCAGGAGCACTGCCTTGAAGGGTTTAGTTTGAACAAGTCAACACCAATACTTATTTTTTTTTTATAAGCATGATACTTATTCTATCAGTATTTATTACTGAACTGCTAAGTTACAGGATGAAAACAAACCAACACAGGTTGTCAAGTATTGGCGGGGGGGGGGGGTAAACACAAAAATATATACCTATATACATATGTATATACATACAACAGGCTTCCACACAGATTCTGTAAACTAAATTCACTCACAAGGTATTGGTTGACTTTGAGGCTATTACAGAAGACACTTTCCTAAGGTCCTTTGCAGCGGGACTGAACCCAAAACTGCATGATTGCAAAGCAAGGTTCCTAATCATACAGCCATTCCCATGCAAGATAAAACAATCCTAGATATTCTATGTATGATTAAGAGATGTTTGAAACATCTTTGATCATGTTTTCTGGATGGCTAGTGATTGCTCCAGTACACAATCTGTTTATAACTATTCCTGTTCATTTGCAAATTCATATACACCCCATTATTCAGATACTCATTTACATAATTGTGTACACATTCCTGTACTAAGGCACTTCAGAACTCACACCCACTAATGCTCAGATACTCGGGACTTAGATATGCTAGTACTCAAGCACATTAGTAAATGGATATTCCAGTACTTATATACTTCTGTACATGTAACAGTACTTAGACACTCCAGACCCCACACACTGAAATACTCAGACACCCAAGTACACCAGCACTCCAATACTCACACACAACTGTAATTAGATGCTCCAATGCTCACGTACTCTAATTCTCACCCTCTACTCAAATAGTCCTATATTCACCTCACCATGCGGCATTTCTTTCAGCCCTTTACATCCTGAGTTCAAATTTCCACTATGGCTGACTACGACTTTTGTTCTTTCCAGGTCAATGAAATAAGTACTGATTAAGCACTGGGGGTCAATGTAGTTGACTTTCTCTTCCCTCAGTATTGCTTGTGCCAAAATTTGAAACTATTACCATCATCATTGTAGTCTTCATTATCATTCTTTTTTTTTTTTTAATTTTCCAAAGAGATGTAGTCATTAACACAAAAAAAAAACATAAATATTTCACTGAAGTCAAAATATAAACAGAATCCACCATTTCTTTAAACTGAATGAATCAAAAAAGAAAAAGGCTTTCATAATGTTTTCTGCTTTAGCTTCACAAGCCTTTTGCATATCCACTATAATTTCAGTAAATCTGATATAAAATAAAGCATTCACAACGTCCTGTATTTAATTAATACTCTAGAACACGTGGGTAACCAATGAGGTTTCTACTGTATTTTAATGACTGATTCACTCAGATGTACTGCATTTATTATCTCCATCTCAGCAAAATAACAGAGTAATTCAATAGATTCTTGTCTCTGTGATTTTGTGAAATTCTAATTCCTGCCTTCTAGATAACCTCCAGACTCAACATGAGTTATCTTGGCTTTGTTAGTATTTTTATTTGTTTCTTTGCAGATTAAATATTGATAAATTATGTGCACATTATGTTATGCACTATTTATATTCAGTATTTTCAGCTGTGAAAATAGCTAGCCTTACAATGCCAAACTCCATTGCTTCAATATGGATATCAGTTAAGAAAAATAAAAGATGTAACTATTAATGGTGTATAAATTATTTTGTATCATTGGTACCATCACATTTTTTAACCTTCTTCACACAAACACACTCACATATATATATGTATATATATATATATATATATATATTAATAATAATAATAATAATAATAATAATAAAATGATAACAAAAGAATGAGACCTTGATATTAGGTAAATAGAGGAATTTATATATGTATAGTATAGGAATTTATATATGTATAGTATAGTAAGTTGTCATAATAGGACTCAGAGTTTCAAATGCCGGAGCTAAGAGCTATGATGCATTTTTGTCGGCTATTTTGACAATAGACACCATGAAAAAAACCATCGAATAAAAGGGAAGTTTACTCTAATAGACAGGAAAAATTATAAAAGATGAAAAATAAAAAAATAAAAATTATAAAAAATACATGCAACCATATTCTCACAATACATATAAAACCTTCTGTGTTCGTAAAATCTACATACATACATATGGTTCTTAACAGAACAAGGTATCAGCTAAAAGATTTACTGGAAGATCTTGGCCAAGTGTAAACCTTATACCAACGGCAGTGGTAAGTGCGGTCTTTGTGATATGGAAAGATAGCTCATCTGGAAAAATTCCTTAGACCCTGCTACATGTCTAAATTCAAGAACTGAACTTTTTGGATCATGTCCACATATGACAAAATACTTGTTAAGGTTTCGGGCCCTACAAGATCATGGATAGAACCTGCTTTTTTATTATGTTCTCGTACAAGCCTTCCATATGTCTTAACATTTTTTATTGTTTTATATATATATATTTTTATATTTTTCCTTTTTTCCTTTTTTAGTTGTGTGATTGTATGTGTGTGAGTATATGTATATGTATGCATATACTAAATTTGTATGCGTGTGCATGTGTATATATGTCTTTGTGTGTGTGTGTAAGTATATCTATCTCTTTATTGCCCACAAGGGGCTAAACATAGAGGGGACAAACAAGGACAGACAAAGGGATTAAGTCGATTATATCAACCCAGTGCATAACTGGTACTTATTTAATCGACCCCGAAAGGATGTGTTGATAGGAGGGTGTATATGTATGTATGTATGTGTATTTCCGTATACATATGTACATATATGTATACTCATATATGCGGTGAGTGTGAATACATGCCTGTACAAGTATGTGTGTATGTATGTGCTTGTGTATATGTGTGAGTATATTTTATATGGATAAATGTCTAATATATTTGTAAGCATACATCTATGTGTATATGAAGATGACGTTGTGTGCATATATACATATGTGTGTGTATATTTATGCAGGTATGTATATGTATATATATGTGTGTGTGTGTGTGTGTGCATGTAGAGATGTGTATATGAGCACATAAATGCATGTATATATTTTGTGTGTATGGGCATATATATATATATACATGCTTGTGTGAGTGTGTACTAAGTTGACTTTACACACACAGGTCTTATATATATGGTAAGAATATGGTTGCATGTATTTCACATAATTTTTATTTTTTATTTTTCATTTTCTATCTTTTATAACTTTTTCTGTCTATTAGAGTAACTTCCCTGTTATTCAACGTTTTTTTTTTTTCATAGCATCTATTGTCAAAATAACCAATGAAAATGCATCATAGCTCTTAGCTCCGGCATTTGAAACTCTGAGTCCTATTATGACAACTTATTGAATGTCCTATACTATACATACATATATATGTGTGTGTGTGTGAGAGAGAGAGAGAGAGAGAGGTAAAAGGGTAAAGACCCCCTGCAGTCATGAATGACTATGAGATTGCACCTAGAAAGTTCCCTTCCGAGGCATAAGTCCAGGCAAGGTTGTTTATGGAAGACCAGCAGTTGCCCATGCATACCAGTCTACCCTCTCCACACCACTGATGTTATCCAAGGGAAAGGCAAAGGCCAATTCAGCTTGGCACCAGTGATGTCACAACTCATTTCTATAGCTGAGTGAACTGGAGCAACATGAAATAAAGTGTCTGCTTAAGAACACAACACACAATCTGGTCCAGGAATTGAACTCACTACCTCATGATTGTGAGCCTGAAGCTCTAACTACTGACCCATGCAGCTTCACCACATACATATATATGTATATACATACATACGTGTGTGTATGTGCGTGTGGTAAAGCTGCATGGCTCAGCGGTTAAAGCATCAGGCTCACAATCATGAGGAAGCTTGTTTGAAAACATTGTAAGTGATGGAGCCTTGATGAAATTGCAGCAACTAGGATGCATAATTGTATACGGAGCAATATGTAGTTGCTGCAATTGAAACATATGTTGGTCATTGTTATATATGCTGTAGAAAACTTTTTTAATATAAAGTTTTGGATGTGAATAAATCCCCACTCTCCTCTTGGTTTTCAATTATATATATACATATATACCCATATCTTACATTTTGCCTGCCCCCTTGCTCCCTTTCTCTGTAAATATCATCATCATCATCATTTAATGTTCATTTTGCATGCTGGGATGAGTAGGACAGTTTGACAGGAAAGGCAAGTCAGAGGACTACACCAAGCCCTGCTGTCTGTTTTAGCATAGTTTCTACAGTTGGATGTTCTTCCAATTGTCAACCACTTTACAAAGTGTACTGGGTGTTTTTTTATGTGGCACCAGCAGCAGTGAGGTCACCAAGTAACTTGCAGAACAAGACCCCTCAAATACAGGGAGTAGTTTTGTGGGACAGAAAAGGTGTCTTGCATTAGAAGAGAGACATGGCTTTCTCAGATAGAGAAGAGAGTGAGGAGAGCAAGATGGTGGGGGTGGTGTATATAGAGAAGTGGGCTGGAGATTGGAGAGGGTGGGTTGGTGGGTGAGTTCGCAGGATTTTGAAAGGAGAGTGGAAACTAGAGGTGGTGGAGAGGAGAAGAATTTAACAGGGGCATATTGTCATTCCCTAATGTAACAACCATGTCAGTGTGAATACTCTTGGGGATCAAACACTTCTTCAGGAGGTACTTGATAACACCCCAATGCCAAATTTTGTTCGTTTTCAAGAGAAGTCCACAACCAGTTACTTTTGAAGTTTCCTTAGAACAGTCGGATGTCAGTTTACCTGCAAAAAAATAATGCAGCTATTAGTAAGAATAGTTGAAATTAATGGATGCAAGATTTCACAGCTCTAGCATCATTCCTTTGTAGTCAGTCTATGAACTTTTCAGCCTACTCTCATAGCATGAAATCTGAGAGTTGAAGGATGATATAGTAATGCAAATGATAGAAGGAGGAGAGATATTGAGTGGATTTGAGTAGAGTCAGTATGTAGTTTGCTGGGTCAGATGAGTAACAACCATTGTAGTAGTAGTAGTAGTAGTAGTAGTAGTAGTAGTAGTAGTAGGGGAAGTGGCAGAGAAGAGATAACATATGTCTGGGATCTATTGCTGTTTCTTTGGCAATCAATCAAATGACATTGTTTTAGTTATTATTTAATACGTTTGTAACAGCAGTAGCAATGCCCAGCTATTTGGGGAGTACTCTTAATGTGGATCTTACATGGGCATTATAGAGGGCACTAATAACTGTTAAACAAATTACAGCTTAAGGCCTTGCTATCTGCACTGGCATCAAAATAATTTCCAATTTTCTTTAAATCTTCTTGTGTAAGGTTTTTTTTAACAAGTGACACCAAGCTTTACATCACTTTCAATCTAGCTCTGATAGAGAGTCAGCAACTTACTGTGAGTGAAGTATTGAAGAAAATCTACTTCTTTTGAAGCACTTTTGCCAATGTTATATTTGTGTGGCCACCATGAGAAAAGATTACAAGAGAGTATATGGGACAGCCTTATGAAAGCCTATGTAGACAAGTATAATCAGAAAGCGTAAGGACTGGCATTTGCAGATGGCTTTGGGGGTTTCAATCATGTTGTTGTTGTTGATTCATATTGAGAGTGTACCACCATAAGTCTGCTAACACTGGACAGACTGAAATTAATGAATTCTAGATAAGAACATGCAACTAGACTTGTAAATTAATTGTGGAATTCAAACCTCTACAGAGATCATGTTGTCATGGAAACATGTTCATTAGTTGATGTTGTCATGCTATTATCAAGATGAAGTTAACTAAAACAAATGGAGTCAGCATTTTAGTGATTTAACAACAGTCTCATATGATAGCTAGTTTACACACACACACACACACAAACATACATACATACGTTTATATATATATATATATCTTTTCCATGCCTGCATGGCTCAGACAAAAATATGTTGAGTAGAATTTTCAGCTGGATACCCTTCCTGGTGTCAATTTTCACTCATTTCCAATCAAACGACAAACAGCCTGGACATGCTTTCTCAGTAGACTGCAAACAAATGACATCATCTATATGAACAGTGAGGCTTTTATTCATAATCAGCACACACGCATGTGAATACAAGAGAAACATACAAACTGACTTATGCATGGATACATACATACACACATACATTCAAACATATGCATGCATATATACATATATGTATACAGTGGTGGACTGGCTAGGTTGCCAGCTTGCCCAATGGCAAGTGGGCCCCTGCACCACTAGAATCCATATATGGGGGCCCATGTTAGTATCTAAGGGGCCTATTCCCTCAAGTTTGAGAATTTTTTATTCACTCCTGGAAGAATGCATTAATCATTTCAGCCTGGCTGTGTTTGTAAACAGTTAAAAAGAATTCTTTTAACAAAAAAGAATTAAATGATAGCATTGTAGTTGCGGGTGGAACCCCTTGCAGTTGCAGGTGGGTCCCTTTAGTCTCCTGGCAACCAATATTTTTAGATCCACTCCACCACTGTATGTAAATGTGTGGTGTATGTGTGTATGTACATGCATGTGTTTAAATGTTTATTTATCCAGTTTGAGCACATGAGTTAAAACTAAGGAAATTAGCTGGTGTCACTTTCATGGCATTAGTACTATGTGACATGAGCTAATTAAAAGAGTCCTTAACATCTCAAAATCATCTTAAATTTGTCTCAAATCTCTCTTTCTTCTTCTTCTTCTCTCTCTCTCTCTCTCTCTCTCTCTCTATATATATATATATATATATATATATATATATATGTGTGTGTGTGTGTGTGCAAATACATATTTATATATATGTATACATAGATATATATACAGTAGAACTTAGTAGTATGAGTGCATTATTGTACAAGTAATTTGTTGTACGACCTGAGGCGCCTGCAAATTTTTGTCATGAAGTATGAGTGGCAATCTGCAGTATGAACCAGTTTCATACAAACGATCACTAGTCAGCACTAAGTTCACACACACTCTCCCAACAAGTCTAGCCTCTGCTTGCTCAGTTCACATTATCACATTGTGTTTTACCCTGTATTTTTTTTTCACTTTTGTGTGTTTTTTGTTTATTATTTCATAATAATTAGTTGTGTTAATTATGGGTCTGAAGAAGGTTAATGCAAAGGACAGTGCTGAGAAGAAGAAAAGCTAATTGCGATAGAATTGAAGAAAGAAATCATTGATAAACATGAGAGGAGTGTATGTAGTAGACATAGCATGTAACTACAACCAATGCACATCGATAATCTGCACCATCCTGAAGAAAAAAGAATGAGATCAAGGCCATTACAACAGCAAAGAAGAACCTGCATAACTGCAGAGGAGAAGCAAATGCCAAGCCACAAGCCTATGAAAGATAGGCTAACTCTTGCCCTTTGTGCCAATGTTAGTAGATATTTGAAGATTAAGCCACTACTTGTCTACCATTCCAAAAATCTACGAGCATTCAAGTCACACAAAATCCTGAAGGAGAAGTTGCAGGTCGTGTGGAGAGAAAATGTTAAAGCCTTGGTCACCAGGTAATTCTTCACTGAGTGGGTCAACCTTATCTTCAGGCCAGCAGTGAAAAAGTACCTTCTGGAGAACGATCTTCCTCCGAAGGTCCTCCTCATTCTCGACAATGCTCCTGCTCACCCTCCTAACTTTGAAGATGATATCCTGGATGAATTTAAATCCATAAAAATTCAATACCTTTTCCTGCAACACCACTCCTATCTTGCAGCCCATGGATCAACAAGTGATTTTTAATTATAAGAAATTGTACACCAAACACTTGTTTTGTCAATGTTTTGAAGTCACCGAAAATACAAATCTAACCCTTTGTGAGTTTTGGAAGGTGCACTATAGCATTGTTAAATGTATGAAAATTATCAATATGGCCTGGCAGGATGTAATGAGAACACTGAATTCTGCATGGAGCAAACTGTGGCCTGTTTGCTTTTCCAAAAGAGACTTTGAGGGGTTCGAGTCTGAGACACCTGTCCATGGGCCTTGAGGTTGACGTTGGGGACATTAACAATCTCATCAAGGAACACTCAGAGATGATGACAAATGAACTCCTGCAGCCTCTGACGAAAGTTGATATTGCATTTTTGTGGCAGAAGGCAGAGCTAGCGTTTGGAGAAGAAGTGGGTGACCTCATGGGGAGGACAGAGCCTCATGGTATGGGGCAGGATTGCACTCAACCAGAAACTTGGACCGGTGGTCTTCCAAATCATCGGCCAAAGCCGGGGCAATAGAGTAACCACTTCTCGATACATTGACCAAGTGTTGAGGCCTCACGTTGTGTCATACTTTGCCCATTGTCGGAATCACGTGTTCCATCCAACATGACAACACTTGTGCCCATACTGCTAGGTTGACAACAGACTCCCTCCAACAGCACAGCATCCAGACACAGCCATGGCCTGCCCTATGTCCAGACTTGAACCCCATAGAGCACCTGGGGGGACGAACTCCAAAGAAGGCTAAATGACATCTGACCAAGGCCAACAACTGCGTCACAATTCACTGCAAGTTTTAACAGCCGTTTGGTGAATTCAATGTACAGAAGATACCTGGCAGCAATCAACGCTAATGGTGGTCATATGAAATATTGAGTTAATTTCTTTGGATCCAGGACACTCTGTCACCATGCGACACCATGTGACGTCAAACATATTTCAAGAAATGATGTTTTATCAATAGGAAAGAATGGTTTCCTAATTAGCACTCTTCAATCAATGTTATGGCAGTCTGTTAGTAAACTAGTTTCTATTTAGTATGTGTGCGACGTTTCTTTTGTAGTTCAGTTCTGATATATATATATATATATATATATATATATATATATATTACGGAGATGTACTTGCATAGCAAGTGACCTGATCTGAGATCGTGTGCTGGAACGAAAATAATTGCAGCGTGGAAGGTGTTTATAAGCCATTTAAAATAACACACAAAATCCGTTAGATTCACTTCAACATTTAAATTTAATTTGTCAAAATAATTTTGTCACTTTGAGACCGCGACCTGTTCACTGACAAAATTTTGTGCTGCATATATATACACACACACACATATATATATATATATATATATATATATATATATATATATATATATATATATATATATATATATATATATATATATATGTATATGTATAGGGGGAAAGTAAGAAGAAAAATAAGCGAAAATGCACATTGGAAATAAAAAAAAGTAAGGGCTTTTTATGAAAAGTAACGATAGATATATACAATTAGATGAACTGAGATAGGAATAAAAGTAATAAAAGTTATTATTGTGAATTGTTAAAGAGATTCAAAAGCATACCGGTTTCATACAGTTATTAATCATTGCTTTCAATGCACACCGATTACTTTTATTCCTACCTCAGTTCATCTAATTGTATATATCTATCGTTACTTTTCTAAAAAAAGCCTTTACTTTTTTATATTTCCAATGTGCATTTTCACTTATTTTTCTTCTAACTTTCCCCTTACATTTCCACGTGTAGTTTCTATTTTCTTTTTGTAACATATTTCTATTATACACACACACACACATATATATATATATATATATTAGTCAATAAAACATATATCAGAAAAGAAGCCCACTCTAAAGAATAGAGCAGTAATTATTACAACAAAAATTTATATTTTGGACATGGCTTCGTATGCACAAAGCCAAAGCCTTGTGGGCAGCTCATCAAACTCTATACAAAGACAAAATAATTTAAACTTTCTACGCGAGGAAACGCTCAGAAATCGAGATTTAAGTCTTAACATATAAAAACGTTAATGGGGACGGGTTGTCTACCCTGAACCAGAGGTTAAAACAATCCTTATAGAGCTAAAAGAGCCTAACTAGCAAACGGGGGGGGGGGGGGGGATCTAATTTTCCAGTAGGTAGCGATTGAAGTGAGCACATTTAGATATAAAACTTCTTTATGACTATTTAACTGGACTGAGTGATTGTAAATAGTAGCGGTCGGAGTGAAGTTTGTGTATTAGTTCGAGCTGAGTTTGCAGGAAAGTCGGAAGGTGTCGGTTGGTTAGTTTGTTTGGAATATCAATTGTTGGTTCATGAAAAGATTGTTGGATCGTTACGTTGCTATTACGGCTGCATCATTATCTTGTTTACTGTTACTACACCGGTACATTGTATCTAAACCATTCGTCACAATATTGTGGCGGTACCACAGCACTGGAGCAGGAGGATACAACATCTGGCAACGAAGGTTTTGAAGCTCACGTTGGTTATTTAACAATTTGTTCGTGATACAACTTGTTAAACTATGGAAGACCTATTAACTTATATAATACAGTTACAAAAGCAACAACAAGAACAGCAACAGGAGTTATAGAAGCAACTAGTACAGCAACAGCTCCAACAACAACAATTATTGGAGCTATACGTAAGAAGTTCGAAAATGCAGCATGTTCATTTTCGCCAGACGGCGTATCAAACTCCATAACAGAATTCAGTTATAACCCAGAAGCTTTAGCCAGAATTCAGTTATAACCCCATAACTTTAGCCGCATACTACAGAAGTGCGAGGAGATTTTTAAGGAATATTGCAAAACATGGTCGGATGAAGGAAAAATAAGGTTATTATTATGTAAATTAGCTCTGTCTGAGCATGAACGATACTGTAATTTCATATTGCCCAAAAAGCCTTGTGAAATTTGTTTTCAGGAAACAATCAAATTACTGCCTAATATGCTCGGTGATAAAACTTCTCTATTTAACACTCGAATAGAGTGTTGGAATTTAACTATAAAAGAGGATGGTGACTTTATTACGTATGCAGGAACAGTCAACGGAATGTGTTAAAGTTTTTAAACTTTAAAAACTTACTCCTGATATGTTTAAGTGCCTTATTTTTGTACAAGGCCCTACAGCAGACGACGATACAGAAATACAAGCAAGAATTCTTTCAAAACTTGAACAAGCGAACCAAGATTTAACCCAGCAGACTGTTACAGAAGAGTTTCAAAGGATGGTGAACCTGAGACACGACGTAAGAAAAATTCAAGAAAAGCATTTCGCAAAAATTCATATATGTCGACCGAGAAAGTATAACCAAAGAAGATTACTAGGTCTTAATCCATATTACAGATGTCTACATTTCAGAAGAGATCGTCCTTTTAAAAACCAAAAATGTTACAGTTGTCAAAAATTTGGACACAAGAGTTCACATTGCAGAACAAAAGTACGAAGATCAAATGTAAAAAATTCTTAAGTGCTCTCAGCAGAAAGTAAAATTGACTCGCAAATAAGAAAATTTGTACAGGTAAAAGTAGATGGAGTAAATATTAAATAACAACTGGATACTGGTAGTGTCATTTCAATCATGAACACCGACATGTGGAAGAAAATAGGGAAACCTATGTTAAGAAGAACAGCGGGATCTTTTTTAAAACGGGGGCCACATTTTTCATTAACGAAACACTTTGAAACTTGGAACACTGGTAGAATGTGTCATATAAAACATCTTTTTCTCTTAGTCTTCTTTAAAAAAAAAGAAATCCATAAATTATTCCATGTTAAAGTTGTCGTATTTCTGTAATTTCAACCAATCACTGACGTCCATTCAGCCGATATACATTAAGCGCCGACTACATAAACAAACGATTCTGAAACAATTAACCCTAACCCTAACTCTAACCCTAACCCTAACCCTAGGGTTAGGGTTAGGGTTAGGGTTAGAGTTAGGGTTAGAGTTAGGGTTAGGGTTAGAGTTAGGGTTAGGGTTAGGGTTATGGTTAAAGCAAATTTAAAATGAAAAAAGCAAATAAAACGAAGAATCGTTTGTTTATGTAGTCGGCACTTAATGTATATCGGCTGAATGGACGTCAGTGATTGGTTGAAATTATCGAAATAAGACAATTTTTTACATGAAATAAATTCGAATACAAAAATATTTTTCTGTTCTATAACACAAAATAGATAAGTATACGAAGTTTGAAAGTCTTTCGGTACCAAAAACACTACGTAAAACATTAATGAAAAATGTGGCCCCCGTTTTAAAAAAGATCCGAACAGCGAAAATTGCACGGAGACTTTCCTGAATTGGTATTCGTTTTGGGCCTTGCTCTATATTCCCTCAAGAATTTCGTTAGCACTTCATTTCCTAAGTCATTCTTTGCTGCTTTTAACTCTCGCTTGAAAGTATTAACAAATCTTTCTACCTGCCCATTTGACCTCGAGGTAAAGATATGCTTTATCGCATGCATTTTGCAGAAGTTTTTGAATTCACTACCCGTAAATTGTGTTGCATTATCTTATACCAACGTGTCTGGAACACCTTATTGGGAAAATAATTCATACAGGAACTTTACTGTTGTCTTTGCGGTTGGTTTATTGCACCTGCATACCTCTGGCCACTTTGTACCACAATCAACAATGATTAGATAGGATGCACCATTCACCGGTCCAGCGTAGTTGAATGAGAAAGAAAAGGGTGATAGATAATGAAGGAAGCGGTGGCCCCAAAAAATCAGTATTTCATCTCTGGAGGTATGTGAATGTTTGTTTGTGTGTGTGTGTGTATGTGCATGTGTGTGTGTGTGTGTGTGTGTGTATGCACGCGTGTGTGTGTGTGTGCAATGGAAATGGAATGGTGAACGTTCAATGTTGAAAAGAAAAATCAAACATTTCACCTTTGTTTGAGTATATGTATGTGTGTGCATGTACAAGGGAAGTATGTGAGTGTATGTAAACATTGACAAGTGTATTAATTTGATTTACCATCCATATCTTCTACTATAATAATGCTCTTGTGTATTTCTCCATCACAACATATGAATGAGAAAGGAAGGGATGAAAGATGAATAAGGAAGAAAGGGGTGATTGGCAAACTTGGTAGTGATGGAAGTTCTATGGTGAAAAAAAATATCAAACGGCATTTCAACTCTGTGTGAGTATGTGTGTGTGCAAGGGAAGTATGTGAATGTTTGTATGTATGATTATTATGTACCTTATTTATATAAAAAAAAAACCACTACAATTAGCTGTCATTTTTGACAGCACAGGGTCAGCTAGTATATATATGTGTGTGTGTGTGTGTGCACGCACGCGTGTATGTATACCTTGAGAAGAGACGTGCAATAACCCTCTTGGCATTAATCTGGAAACTTAAGGGTGAGAACATCAACTGCAATATCAAATGGAAGATCCTTTCTAAGACCAAACCTTATATTAACGAGTCAAAATGGTGTTCCATGTGCCCACTTGAAAAACTGAAGAATCTAGGCAACTAAAGATCTTAGTAGTGTAATTTTTTCTTTATGACCACATTTTACAAAATACATCTTAGTGAGAATTAAGGATAAGCCACCAGACACATCCTAATGTATTCCAGTGTTGCTTTATGTAATTTTTTATATCAATAAGCTATTGGTTATATTCATTGTGCAATTAATTATCTCTCCTTGACTTCTGTCTGTCTTTTTTTGTAAACAATCTTTCAAATGTCAAATGCATCAAATGAAGTCACTAAACCATCTTGATAAATGACAAAATAGATTATTATTTTAGTCAGGGAACCTTGGGTAGCTGTATTTCACAAGACTTTTGAGAGTTTTATTATGATACACATGTGTGTGTGTGTGTGTCATTGTTATTATAACAAATTTATAGACTTTTGAAATTGGGTACACACATACACACACACCCACACAACACAACACACACACACAGCACAGCAAGAAACTCAAAAGAGGGCAGCAATGTCAAACTCCTTCCTTTACCAAGAGCCAACCGCATAAGAATGGCCATGGAAAAGATGATTACACAGGTGGTGCTCCAGCCTTTGAGCTGAAATGCATAAAAAAAAATAAAAAAAGAATATATGTGTACATATATACATATATACATACACACACTCCCATATATATGTATATATATACATATATATATATATATATATATATATATATACACATGTATGTATATATATATAACAATAAGAAAATGGAGGGGAATATGTGGTACTCATCAACTTGCAGACATTGTATTATGTCAATTTACCTGTTTATTTTTCAACTAAGAGGGTCCTCTTAGTTGAAAAATAAACAGGTAAATTGACATAATACAATGTCTGCAAGTTGATGAGTACCACATATTCCGGTCCATTTTCTTATTGCTATATAAATTAAGGGTAAAATTTCCTTTTACCTGCACCCATTTATTACACTCGGTAAAAACACTAGTGTAATAATAATTGGGTATCCTTCCAGCAGTATATTGGATAGATATTATCCCTTAGTGGGTTGGATTCACAACCCCTAACTTTCTTGGTTTATATATATATATATATATATATATATATATATCACACATACATACATATATATCACACATACATACATATATATATATATATCACACATACATACATATATATATTTACACAAATTTTTAATAAACCGGATCCATAATCCCAAACCTATAGATATAGTTCTAGCTTCAGTCACTGACTCGAAACCATCCAAGGACACTACAATACGAAATTATAACACGAAATAACACTAATCAACCCTCTTTTTTAATTCTTTTAATTTTTACATTTTTACTTTATTCTACTATTTTTATATCATTTTACATTTTTTATTTGATTTTATTTTTTACTTTATTTTACTTTTTATTTCTTTGTATTTTTTATTTTTTATCTGTTATATTTTGACTCTTTTATCTTTATTTTTTATATTTTATTATTTTTTCATTTTTAATTTTTTAATTTTTTACCTTTTATCTCTTATTTTTATTATTTTTTACTATTTTTTAGTTCTTATTTTATTGTTTATTTCTTATTTGTTACATTATTAATGTGGGTGCTAATATTTCCTATCACTAGTATACTATATTACTCTGTATTTTGAATTTTGTTTTTTGAATTTTAACGTCCAACCCTACCTCCCCCATATACTTTATTTCCCTTTTCTTGTTGACATGTTTATTGATTCATTCTTTAAGGTCTTCTATGTTATAATTACCCTTTCCACTTCCTTCACCCTTCTTCATCTAGATAAGTGTATGTAGATAAGTTAGTACACTTAAGTTGTAATTCGCTTAGGTTGACCACTGACCACTCACCACAAGAATTTCATGTTTCAAGTTTATTCTGGCATGTCACTTCTTATTTACGACCCACCACTGATATAGACAGACACAGCTCATATATATCTATCCCTTACGACCTTTAAGATCTCTGTATCTATATCTATTTATCGCTTTATCTTCCTCTTCTACATTTAGATTTTTCCTCATCACCCTTCGCCAACCCATCTAAATAGCTTAGATGTATCTTACTTGACTATCCAGATTTTCTCTTATTGTTTCTTAGATTACCCGCCCCACCGATTTGACTCCTGTTATGTTTTATTTTTTATTTTAATTTTTATTTTTATTTTTACTTTTACATGATTATCTGTGTATTACTTTTTCTTTTCTTCTCGGGATTTTATATTCCTATTTTATTTTATATTATTATTTCATTTTGTCTTTTTATTATATTGTTCTTAACCACCAACTTAACACTACACACTGAATCGTGGCAAGGTATGGACGGATTTCGGAGTACCGAGGAAATTATGTGTAAATGGAGAATTCTACGAGGTATAGTACAATATATAGTACAATACAAAATACCAAAAGGAACCTCACCCCTTACATCTCACCTTTCTTCCTCCTTTAACGCCGATGTGATATAATTTCTTGGGAGAGAAATACTTTTGCGGCTGAAGATAGCTTTGTATTGTCAATTATACACTGATATAAAGCTTGAAACACGTGTACCGCAGAATCCTTTGTGTTTTTGTTTTTATTTTTTGCATTTACAATTCATATATATATATATACATTACATATATATAAATACACACACACACACACACACACACACATATATGCATGTGCAGTGGTTCTAATTAAAATGATATTTCAGCATTAAATCTGTTTAAACTTCAAACCAAATGTTATAGTTCGTAATATTGTTTAGTCATATCACATTGAAAACACTGGTTCTCATCTAAAGTTAAGCAACATTGAGCCCAGTTAGTACTTAGGTGGGTGACTACTTGGGAAATCTAGGTGCTGTAAACATCTTTTATTCAAGCACAGAAGAGGCCATGTGGTGAAAAGCTTCTTAACCACATAGTTCCAGGTTCAATTCGACCGCATGGCACCTTGGGTAAGTGTCTTCTACTATAGCCTCGGGCCAACCAAAGCCTTGTCAATATATTTGGTAGATGGAAACTGAAAGAAGCTTGTCTTATATATATATATATATATATATAGAAAGCCTTTGACAGGGTCCCCGATCCCTTATCTGGTGGTCAATGAGGAAACTTGGGATAGAAGAATGGTTAGTGAGAGCTGTGCGAGCCATGTACAGAGATGCTGTCAGTAAGGTGAGGGTTGGAAATGAGTACAGTAATGAATTCTGGGTAGAGGTAGGGGTCCACCAAGGTTCCGTCTTCAGCCCCCTCCTATTTATCATAGTCCTCCAGGCGATCACAGAGGAATTCAAGACAGGGTGCCCCTGGGAGCTCCTCTATGCTGATGACCTTGCACTAATTGCGCAGTCACTATCAGAACTATAGGAGAAGTTTAAGGTGTGGAAGCAAGGACTAGAATCGAAGGGCCTTAGAGTCAACCTAGCAAAAACCAAAATCCTAATAAGTAGGAAGGTAGATAAAACACAAACCCCTTCAGGTAGATGGCCCTGCTCAGTAGGCAGTAACTCTATAAGATGTACCCGGTGCAAGCTATGGACACATAAGAGATGCAGCAATATCAAAGGCAGATTAACTACGAAGTTAGTTTTTGTATGTGGCAGATGTTCAGGTGCAATAAACACTGTAAACAAACAGGAAACAACTTCTATCTCATTCCAGGGAGAAAAACTAGAGGTAGTCGATAGCTTCAGCTATCTGGGTGACCAAGTTAGTAGTGGGGGTGGGGGCGCTGAAAGTGTAACTGCTAGAATAAGAATAGCCTGGGCCAAGTTTAGAGAGCTCTTACCTCTGCTGGCGACAAAGGGACTCTCACTCAGAGTAAAAGGCAGACTGTATGACGCATGTGTACGAACAGCCATGCTACATGGCAGTGAAACATGGGCTGTGACTGCTGAGGACATGCGTAAGCTCGCAAGGAATGAAGCCAGTATGCTCCGCTGGATGTGTAATGTAAATGTGCATACCCGTCAGAGTGTAAGTATCTTGAGAGAAAAGCTGAACATAAGAAGCATCAGTAGTGGTGTGCAAGAGAGACGATTGCGCTGGTTTGGACATGTGGTGAGAATGAAGGAAGATAGCTGCGTGAAAAAGTGCCACTCCCTAACAGTTGAGGGAACCCGTGGAAGAGGTAGGCCCAGGAAGACCTGGGCTGAGGTGGTGAGGCAAGACCTTCGAACATTGGGCCTCACAGAGGCGATGACTACTGACCGAGACCTTTGAAAATGTGCTGTGCGTGAGAAGACCCGGCAAGCCAAGTGAGATCGTTGCCAGGGCCCCTAGACTGGCTCTTGTGCGGGTGGCACATAAGATGTACCATCCTGAGCGTGACCGTTGCCAGTACCGCCTGACTGGCCTTGTAGGGTTTTCGAGCTAGATCGTTGCCAGTGCCCCTGGACTGGCTCTTGTGCGGGTGGCACATAAAAGACACCATTTCGAGCGTGGCCGTTTTCGTGCGGGTGACACGTAAAAGCACCCACTACACTCTCTGAGTGGTTGGCGTTAGGAAGGGCATCCAGCTGTAGAAACTCTGCCAAATCAGATTGGAGCCTGGTGTTGCCCTCTGGTTTCACCAGTCCTCAGTCAAATCGTCCAACCCATGCTAGTATGGAAAGCGGACGTTAAACAATGATGATGATGATGATGATGATATATATACACATGTGTGTATGTGTCTGTCTGTCTGTGTCTGTGTTTGTCTCCCCTTACTGCTTGACAACCAGTGTTGGTGTGTTTATGTTCCCATTACTTAGCAGCTCAGCATAAGATCTGTTAGAATAAGTACTAAGCTTAAGAAATAACAAAAAGAAAAAAGTACTGGAGTCAATTCATTCAATTAAAATTCTACAAGGCAGTGCCCCAGCATGGCCGCAGCCTAATGACAGAAACAAGTAAAAGAATAAAAGAATTATGGTAATTAATATTGTAGTTTTAAGCAGTTACTGAGCTGGCTTATGAAAGAGATGAAGATAATTTTTTATTTTTCTCTTCACATTTAATATATTTATGGAAAAGAAATGAATTCAAATGATGATAGATTCCAAGTCATAGGGAATGTTTTGGGCTTTTAAACTGAAGTTATGTTCAGCAAGAGAAGTAGAGTTCTTTAGAAAATCGATGGCAATGTGCATAATATCTTTGTTTGAAGTTAGAAGTGGAACCAATATAGAATTTAGAAGAATTATGGGTTTAACAGTACATTAAAATATCTACATTATTAGATTTGCTATGACCATTAAGTAGACCAGATTCTTTCACATTCTTTCTTTAGATAAATTTTTATCATGGAAAAATTCCTAGAGGCAGGTAGAGAATTGCTAGCATTGATATTAGAAAAAAGTTTATTATTACTATCAATTTTCATTATTACTACTCTGTAGTCAATACAAGTATCATCCATGCTACATCAATCATTTTGATAGTTAGTGGTACTGTTCTTTATGTATTTCAACTATTAGACTGCTGCCATGCTGGGGTACCACCTTGAGAAACTTTTAGTTGAATGAATCAACCCCAGTACTTTTTTCTGCTTATTCTATCAGACTCTTTTTGCCAAAGCACTAAGTTACAAGGATGTAAACAAGCCGACAGCAGTTGTCAAATGGTGGTAAAGGACAAACAGACACAGACGCCAACACACACATATACAATGGGCTTCTTTCAGTTTCCCTCTACAAAATCCACTCTCAAGGCTTTGGTCAGCCAGAGACTATAGTAGAAGACACTTGTTCAAGGTGCCACACAGTGGAACTGAAACTGGGAGCATGCAGTTGAGAAGCAAGTTTCTGACCACACAGCTATGCCTGCACCTACCAATATTGCTAATATTATCTTTATTACAGCCTTGGCTACAACAAACAGTTATTGTTGTTGGAAATTCTAATTGTTATATTTTTAACTAAATTATTTATTATGGATCTATGATTATTGGATATTTCATTTATATAATGTTGAGTTATTTTGATTTATGTAAAAGGTCATAAAAACCAGAATTAAAATTAAGGACCACATCAAGAAAATTTACAATTTTAGTACCCTTCTCAAAGGTAATAGATAAATATAATTTTTAAAAGATTTATGTAGGGATTTACATAAATCTTTCTGATTAAGATAGAGAATAATAACTAGTAGTGAAGAGGGATTCATCATGATACAGACCAACCACAAGTTTTGGAAAGTTTCTATGCAATTCAAACAAGATAAATAATTTTAGTACATCAGTTATGTTATTACTTAATTACTTAGCTCCTCAATTATGTAATAAAAGAATTAATTATGCTTATCTTTAATGAAACAGATGTTGAAAGTAATTAAATTCTGATATATCTGAGATTTACATTTCTCTGCAATTTATTCTCTCACTCTCTCTCTTTCTATTTAGACACACGCACACACACACACGCACACACACACACGCGCGCACACACACACACACACACACACAAAGATACATAATCAAAATAAGTGTTGTAATATGCATAGAAATAGTGAACAGCAACAGAATAAAGGTCTCAGTAAATGCACATGAACCAATATATATGAATACATGTATGCACGTTTGTGTATGTACACATGTGAATATTTTTCACTGATGTATTTTAAGAATTTGGCAAAATAGCCAATCAATAAGTCCTTCTTAGCAAAAATAATAAGTAGTATTTGTTCCACCCGAATTGTACAAACACTCAACATTCAGTTGTCACTTTTACCTTTGTAAATGCAGCCAAAAAGCGATTAGCTAGTTAGAACCATATTGATCCTATTGTTCACAAAATATTATAAAATAATCAAATAAAAAGAAAGCAAATATAATGGCTCATTCCATCCAGTTATGATAAGGTATCACAATGATATGCGTGTGTCGTCATCATCATCATCGTCGTTTAACGTCTGCTTTCCATGCTAGCATGGGTTGGATGATTTGATTGAGGACTGGTGAAACCAGATGGCTACACCAGGCTCCAATCTGATTTGGCAGAGTTTCTACAGCTGGATGCCCTTCCTAACGCCAACTACTCTGAGAGTGTAGTAGGTGCTTTTACGTGCCACCGGCACGAAGGCCAGTCAGGCGGTACTGGCAATGGCCACGCTCAAAATGGTGTATTTTATGTGCCACCTGCACAGGAACCAGTTTGGCAGCACTGGCAACGATCTCGCTCGAATGTCTTTACACGTGCCATCTGGCACAAGTGCTAGGAAGGCAATGCTGGGCACAGGTGCCATTGACGGTTTCGCTTTCACTTGCCCCAATAAGTCTTCGCAAGCCAAGTTTCATTTCCAATGAAGGAGATGACGTTGGCATGGGTGCCAGTCGTAGAATTTAGTACAATTTCGATTTCACTTGCCTCAACAGGTCTTCACAAGCAGAGTTTAGTGTCCAATGAAGGAAGGTACGTATAAGTGGGCTGCCTGAAGCCTTCGATTTAGGTCTCACTTGGCTTGCCTGATCTTCTCACGCACAGCATATTTCCAAAGGTCTCGGTCAGAAGTCATCACCTCGGTGAGGCCCAATGTTCGATGGTCGTGCCTCACCACCTCATCCCAGGTTTTCCCGGGCCTACCTCTTCCACAGGTTCACTCCACTGCTAGGTTGTGGCACTTTTTCACACAGCTATCCTCATCCATTCTTGCTACATGACCATACCAGCGCAATCGTCTTTCTTGCACACCACAACTGATGCTTCGTAAATTCAACTTTTCTCTCAAGGTATTAACACTCTGTCTAGTATGCACACTGACATTACACATCCATCGGAGCATACTGGCTTCATTCCTTGCGAGCCTATGCATGTCCTCAGCAGTCACATCCCATGTTTCACTGCCATGAAGCATGGCTGTTCGTACACATGCGTCATACAATCTGCCTTTTACTCTGAGAGAGAGACCCTTTGTCGCCAGCAGAGGTAAGAGCTCTCTGAACTTTGCCCAGGCTATTCTTATTCTAGCAGCTATGCTTTCAGTGCCCCCCGCTACTAATTTGGTCACCAAGATAGCGGAATCTATCAACTACTTCTAGTTTTTCTCCCTGGAATGTGGCAGAAGTTGTTTTCTGCACATTCAGTGTTTATAGCTCCTGAACATCTGCTACAAACGAAAACTAACTTCCTAGTTAACCTTCCTTTGATATTGCTGCACCTCTTATGTGTCCATAGCTTGCACTGGGTGCATCTTATAGAGTTACTACCCACGCCTTTTCTACAGATTGAGCAGGGCCATCTACCTGAAGGGGTTTGTGTTTTGTCTGCCTTCCTACTTATTAAGACTTTGGTTTTAGCTAGGTTGACTCTAAGGCCCTTCGATTCTAGTCCTTGCTTCCACACCTTAAACTTCTTCTTTAGTTCTGATAGTGACTCAGCAATTAGTGCAAGGTCATCAGTGTGTATGTATTTATATGTATACATATACATACATACATACATACATATATATATATATATATATATATATATATATATATATATATATATATGTATATATATGTATATATATATATATATATATATATATATATATATATATATATATATATATATATACACACATATATGTATGTATATATACATATATACAGGAGTGGCTGTGTGGTAAGTAGCCTGCTTACCAGTCACCTTGTTCCAGGTTCAGTCCCACTGCATGGCACCTTGGGCAAGTGTCTTCTACTATAGCCTCAGGCCGACCAAAGCCTTGTAAGCGGATTTGGTAGACGGAAACTGAAAGAAGCTCATCATATATATATATATGTGTGTGTGTGTGTGCATGTGTATATATATATATATATATATGTATATATATGTGTATATATATATATATATATATATATATATATGTGTGTGTGTGTGTACGTATGTATGTATATGTATGTGTGTGTGTTGGTGTGTTTGTATTTGTTCCCCCAACATCGCTTGACAACCGATGCTGGTGTGTTTATGTGCCTGCAACTTAGCGGTTCAGCAAAAGAGACTGATATAATAAGTACTAGGCTTACAAAGAATAAGTACTGGGGTCGATTTGCTCAAGTAAAGGCAGTGCTCCAGCATGACCACAGTCAAATGACTGAAACAGTTAAAAGAATATATATATGTATTAATATATTATCGAGTTAGAAAACAGAGGTCAAATAGATACAAATTAATTTATTAATTACTTAACATATATATATATGTTTGTGTATGTATGTATATATGTGTGTGTGTGTATGTATGGAAGTGTATGTATGTGTGTATATATATATATATATATATATATATATATATATATATATATATATATATATATATATACGTATATAGTGAGAGAGGTGAGCAGAGAGATGGAAATATCTGTATAAAATTTATCTCTATCTCTTATGCACAGTATCAACATTGTGCAATTGGGAAATAATTCATTAGCTCTATAATGTCTTAATTGTTAATGCACAAAATAATTTGTGTCATATCTAAAAGCATGACTAGGAGTTGTAACAACAAGCTTCTGATAGTATAGTTGCTTGCAAGCAATTATGTTGTTTCAGCATAAACAATACCCAGAGCTCATCTAAGCTTTTAATTTTGTCATTTGCATCTCACAAGAACATAGTGCTTAAATCATCACAAATTATTTAAAGTAGATGTTACAGGGTTACTTTGCAAGGCAGAGATTAATACTTCTCATGAGTAGTGTTAAGTATAACAACATTTGAGCCCTGCTCAAATGTTGGTAGGAAAAAGATTTGTCTCTCAATGTCATAAAAATGTTGAAACTGGAGATATACACTGACCTCAAAGATCTTTTTGATCTCTACCTAAAAATAATAATATTTTAAAGTATAATTCAAGTTGCTGGAAGTGACACACACACACACACATGTGTGTGTGTGTGTGTGTGAATATGAAAGAATTTTCAAACATTGGATGGCTATGAAGATAACTTAGATAATTGGGTAAATACCATTTTCAAAGACAGAAAAAAGTGGCCAGTAAGACTTTGATTCTCTGTAGAGGTTTTCTGGCCACATTTTTTTTCCTTCTTTTAAAAGGGTATTTACCAAATTTTCTAAGCTGTCTTCACAGCTATTCTGCATTTGGGAGTTCCTTTGCTTTCTTTAGAATTCTGACTCATTTGACACTTGTAAGGTTGTTTATAAAATGGTTTCTCTATATGTCACCTGAGTGTCGTGCACTAATACACTGTGATATATAGTACCACAGAACGGAGTAGATACCAACTGCCTCCACTTGATATATTCCCAAATACACTGTCAACATCTGTTACGAATCCAAAACAACTCTCAATGAACTATAACAACTTCTCAACGATTTCTTGCGACTCCACACACTCCGAACGACACCTTTCAACTTCCTGGGATTTGTCATTTCTTACTCTCAGTCAAACACTCTGCTACTTATATGAGTTCAGCTAATCAATTCTCACAGTGGGTGTCATGATTCTCACCATAACATTCTCACATTCCAAAATCTATAATATGAATATATTTCATCATCACCATTCCAACATCCACTTTTCCATGCTTGGAGGAAATACATTGTGACAGACTTTCTATGCCCAGGTTCCCATGTCAGACCAACATTCACTTGTTTCCAAGTAAGGTAACGTTTCAGCTTGTCCAGATATACTTCCATAGAAGGCTGGAAACTAACTTTCTTTCTTCCTTTTTTTTTTAAAAATTTTTAATAAGTAAGTGTTTGCAGAAAATTGATTGATAAATATACATTTGCACATATTTAAAACTTTGTACAAGTAATTGATTGCAACTGACTTCTTAAAGGTGTATCTACAATTTGTACCTTTGTTAATTGGATAGTTTGAGAACCTACATGTGACCAACTATTAGGTTGGCACGTAAGTTCCTGCCTTTCTTTTGAATTTTTTAAAAGGTTTAATAAAAAATAACAACTAATTAATCAATAATGTATTCACCCTTGTTGTTTACAACTTCTTCCCAACGTTCAACAAGATTTTCAATACCTCGTTGGTAGAAATCACCCGATTTCGACTCGAAAAATTGATCCAATTAAGCTCTCAATTCTGCAGCAGTATTGAATGAAACTCTGTGCATAGTATTTGAAAGAGATCGAAAGAGGTGGAAATCCGTTGGTGCCAAATCAGGAGAGTACGGCGGGTGTGGCAACACTTCCCAGCCATGCATTTGAATGGCTTCCTTGGTCATATTGGTGATATGAGGGCAGGCATTGTCGTGCAGCAGAAGAACTCCATGTTGCCGATCAGGTCTCTTCTCTTGAATAGCCATGTTGAGTTGTTCCATCTGTTGAATAGAGAGTTCCGCATTGACCATTTGGTTCCATTCATGCAATTCATAATGGATAATCCCTTCCCAGTCCCACCATATGCACAACATCGTTTTACGCGGATGAAGATCTTGTTTCACGCAGGGTGTCACTTGTTTACCGGGACTAAGCCATTCCTTAAGCTGCTTCATATTGATGTACAGGCACCATTTTTCATCACCAGTAACAATTCGGTACAGAAATCATTGCTTGTGTCTATGAGTTGATGAGCGGTGACGAGCAAGCAAACCAGCGGAGATTGTGGACCGTTGATATTTGTTGTTGTCACTTCAAGCATGCGAAATCCATGCTCCACACTTCTGAACCTTTCCCATAGCAGTGTGGGAGCATTCCATTTTCTCTGCCAGTTTCCTTGTCGTTTGACAAGAATTTTCGTGCAAAAGTTGGTTTAATCGCTCTTCATCGAACTCAACTGGACGGCCAGAATGAGGTGCATCTTTGAGGTCAAAATTTCCATTTTTGAACTTGGCATATCAATCACAAGCGGTTCTTTCAGCTATGGCACCCTATCCATACACAGCACAAATGTTGCGAGCAGCTTTTGCAGCCTTAGAACTTTGATTAAAAGCAAAAAGAAGGAGGTGTCGAAAATGCTCATTTTTCTTAACTTGACATCCCATTTTAATGATCTGAAAATAAACAAAAATTAACTAGAAAAAACAAAAAACAAAATAGGTTCCAAAATGATTCAAAAATAGAATTCTGCCATGTTCCAGGGAGAAAAACTAGAAGTGGTAGATAGTTTCCATTACCTAGGTGACCAAGTTAGTAATTGGGGTGGGTGCTCTGAAAGTGTAGCTGCTAGAATAAGAATAGCTTGGGCAAAGTTCAGAGAGCTCCTACCTCTGCTGGTGACAAAGGGCCTCTCGCTCAGAGTAAAAGGCAGATTGTATGGTGCTTATGTATGAACAGCCATGCTACATGGCAGTGAAACATGGGCTGTGATTGCTGAGGACATACATAAGCTTGCAAGGAACGAAGCCAGTATGCTCTGATGGATGTGTAATGTCAGTGTGCATACTCGACAGAGCATAAGTTCCTTGAGAGAAAAGTTGGATTTAAGAAGCATCAGATGTAGTGTGCAAGAGAGATGACTGTGCTGGTATGGTCATGTGGTACAAATGGATGAGGATAGCTGTATGAAAAAGTGTCACACCCTAGCGGTTGAGGGAAACTGTGGAAGAGGTAGACCCAGGAAAACCTGGGATAAAGTGGTGAAGCACAACCTTCGAACATTAGGCCTCACAGAGGTAATGACTAGTGACCAAGACCTTTGGAAATATGCTGTGCTTGAGAAGACCCAGCAGGCCAAGTGAGACCATAACCTGTTGGCCTATGCCAGTGGTGTAACCAGCCCACTTAGGTCTACCTTTCTTTCATCGGACACTAAACTCTGCTTGTGAAGACCTGTTGAGGCAAGTGAAATCGGAATCAAATTCAATGATAGCACCGCATGACTAGCATCCACGCCAGTTGAGCACTAAGAGCATCATCCAAGCGTGACCATTGCCAGGGCCACTGTGTGGCCCCTGTACCGGTGGCATGTAAAAAGCACCATTCGAGTGTGATCGTTACCAGCGTCACCTTACTGGCACTTGTGCCAGTGGTACATGGAAAACAACATTCAAGCGAGGGCGTTGCCAGTGCAATTGGACTGGCTCCTGTGCAAGTGACACGTAAAAATACCTTTTGAGCGTTGCCATTGCCAGTACTATGCGACTGGCCCTCGTGCGGGTGGCACATAAAAGCACCCACTACACTCTTGGAGTGGTTGGCATTAGGAAGGGCATCCAGCTGTAGAAACTCTGCCAGATCAGATTGGAGCCTGGTGCAGCCATCTTGCTCACTAGTCCCCAGTCAAACCGTCCAATCCATGCCAGCATGGAAAGTGGACGTTAATCAATGATGATGATGATGAATTCTCGAAAAAAATAGATTCCAAAATTTAAAAACGCAATAAATTCCCAAATTAAAAAAACGGCAGGAACTTAGTTGGCAGCCCAATACAATTTTTCCTAACGAAACCCTCAGCATATTTTTACAGTTTTTAAAATTTTGTCTCTTATTGTTTTTCTTTCCATGCTTGTACAATGGATGCTTCTGAAATATTTCTGAATTGTTTAAAAGAATTACCAGCCATGTATAAAATGAGAGGATTTTGCCTTATACATTACAGAAGATTTTGTAATGTCCAGAATATGTTCTGAAAAGTAATTCTCTATGGTACATCATAACATAACTATATGATTGTATATATATATATATATATATATATATATATATATATATATATTCTTTTACTTGTTTCAGTCATTTGACTGTGGCCATGCTGGAACACAGCCTTTAGTCGAGCAAATTGACCCTAGGACTTATTCTTTGTAAGCCTAGTACTTATTCTATCAGTCTCTTTTGCAGAACTGCTAAGTTACAGGCACATAAACACACGAACACACACACACACACACACACACATATACATATATATGATGGGCTTCTTTCAGTTTCCATCTACCGAATCCACTCACAAGGCTTTGGTTGGCTCGAGGCTATACTATTCAACTTCAAACCAGAGTTGATGCTGTGACCAAATGTGAATTATGAAACAGCTGTAAACATATGAAACATCTGTATTGATACTTTTGTTGGATCAGGCCTGGTCTGGGGCTTAATAAAAAAACATAATAGCAACAACAATTATCTTTAAATGTATGGAATTAATTGATTAGAATTAATTTCATCAAACTAGAAATGGTTACATCCTTATTTAACTATTGTTAGGTAAAGCTTATTTGTCTCTCCCATGTTGTTGTCAGAGCTGGTTAAGCCAATTGAACAGATTTGTTCAAAGTGGGCCCTGAACCAAATTAGGGCCCCACGCACACACTCAAGCAGAGGACACTATGATGAAGTAAACCCTTTGTTGTATCAAGCAAAAATATCAACATGATTCATTTTTTATCTTTTTGTGCAAGAAGTGGATTTACCCTGTGACTTTAGAAAAATGTCTTATTTAACTGCGATATTTATTTTCTGTGAAATGAGTGCTTGGCAACATCTGACAGGCAGGGTATTATAATCAGCTCAGCTCAGTTATCTCTATAAGCACAAGGCCGATTCACTAACAGTATATCCATAATTATCTTGATTTGTAATAAAACATTAAAACTTTCATATGAGCTGTCAATTTTTAGCGTATTATCATGGCTAAATGTGGAGCCTCAAGCTTTAAATGCTTTTTGGCTGGGACTGGCATACTACACAAGGCATACGAAAAAAATCAATCTTCAGCTTTTGTAGAGTAGAGGGTCTCACTGACAATTCTGTAATTTGAGCCCTGCACTTCCTAGCACTGGCTCTGATATTTGTATGATTTTCTTACTACTGAAGATAAAGCACCCACTACACTCTCAAAGTGGTTGGTGTTAGGAAGGGCACCCAGCTGTAGAAATATTGACAGATCAGATTGGAGCTTCTTTGTGCTGCCACTGGCTTTCCAGACCTCAGTCAAACCATCGAACCCATGCCAGCACGGAAAATGGACGTTAAACGATGATGATGATCATCGTCATCCTTACAGAGTGTCTTGGTTATTTATTTCCAAGTCACATGATATGTTGCTTCTTTTCAATTATCAATAAATCTCCACCAGGAATTAAAAGAGTTGATCAATTAGATGGCAAATTCAAAATGCTCACCATTCGTTCTACTACTGCCTCCAGCAAAAAAAAAAAAGCAACATAATGACCAGCATTACCTACCTAGATACAGTGCTACCACTGACTGGAACAAGGGTTTACACATCACAAGCTTCAGTGGTGATTTACACACTACAACATCCACTATTATTTATCCACATACAGTGCTCCCACTGCCTAAAACAATGATTTTGTACAACACAACACCCTGCATTACCAATATATATACTGTGATACCACTATATAAAGACAGATACCAATGTATCAACATCAGTGACTTACACTATGCAACACTTTGTAGTATCTACCTACACACAGTACTATCACTGTCAACACCTAATACAACTACCTAAATACAGTGCTACAGGGTTGCCACTATATTCAGCAGTGTCTTACATACCACAGTATCCAGTATTATCGGTCTATTTGGGTCAACAGAAACTGGATCAGATCAGTAAGGCAGTGAGCTGGCAGAAACGTTAGCACGCCGGGCGAAATGCTTAGAGATATTTCGTCTGCCGTTACGTTCTGAGTTCAAATTCCGCCGAGGTCGACTTTGCCTTTCATCCTTTCGGAGTCAATAAATTAAGTACCAGTTACGCACTGGGGTCAATGTAATCAACTTAATCCCTTTGTCTGTCCTTGTTTGTCCCCTTTATGTTTGGCCCCTTGTGGGCAATAAAGAAATAAGAAACTGGATCAGCCAGGCACAACTTGCTTGATCTCTAAAGCTCTCACTATTGAGGCCACAAGAATTCCTTGTAGCTTCCAACACAAGAAATGGATTATATAAGAGATAATTTCTCATTTATTTCTGTGGTTGAGTGAAGATGAATGAAAGAGAGAGAGTGGGGGAGAGAGAAAGATAGAGAGAGGTTAGAGCGTGGTAGAGATAGAAATAGATAGCTAGATAAATAGAGAAAGAGGGAGAGAGAGAGAAAGAGACAGACAGATAGGCAGACAGACAAAGTGACACAGGCTGACAGACATACAAACAGACAGAGAGGAAAGTTGATCAATGGTAATAATGGTGAAAATCTTTCGGAGTCAGCTTAGAATTGGAAATTATTCAATGTGAGATTAAGAAAGAGTTCTAATTAACTCTTTCTTCACTAATTAATGTCTACATGCAACAAGTGACAGGAAATAATATGAAAGCTGACAACTCAGATCAGATTACACTTTCTCTCTCTCTCTCCTCCTCTCTTTCCATTTTCCCTCTTCTCTCCCCCTTTCTTTCTTTCTCTTTTTCTCTCTTTCACTCTCTCAGTTATGGCTTCTGTTTTTGCTGGTAGTAATTGATGCAGTTGTGGACACAATGTCATTGTGTTTATCATCTGCACTTCCTTCCACTCTTCCTTGTCTTTCTTATCATCATTATCTCCTCAGCATCATATCTTTCATCATATCCATCATCACTACTTTTAGCCCCAACGCAGCCATCTTTCATCATCACCACCACCTCCACCACCACAAACAATAACGACACCATCACTACCATCTTCATCACCATCATTTCATACATTATTATCATGATGATGATGTGGCATGATCATAGCCTGAAGATAGATACTAAGTTTTGAAGTCTATCTTAAAAATTATTATTATTTTACTATAGAATTGGTGGAAAGAGTAAATACTTTTGTCTTTTTTTACTTATGCCTCTTTATGTGATATCTTCAAATCTCATTCAGGATAATTTTGTCTGTCATCTTTCCAGGATAATTTCCCACTACACTTTCCACTATATATTCTGTGATTTTCTCACACTATTCTCTCACTAAACCCTCTCAGGATACCGTTCTATGATCTCCCATAATAATCTTCAACTATATCCCTCTACATTACTTTCCCACTAAAATCTCCAAATATATCCTCCCACTGTATAACTCCCACTATACCCTCATACTATAAACTACCAGTATATTCCAACACTATATCCTTCCAAAATAAGCTCCCACTATGCCCTCCCACTACATCCTCCTACTGACCCGCATCACTATATATTAACCCTTTAGCATTTAGATTTTTTGTCAAATCTGATGCTTTTTTATTCGCATTGTTTTGAATTAATCTCGTATTATCTTGTGGCTTTGAGATTTTGATGATGTGATTGTATATTTTTCAAATGACATTGTAGGGTAGATGCGAGAAGCCAGATTTGGCCAACTTGAACCAAAAACAGGTAGAATATTTGGGTTGGATATGGCCAGTCTTATTCACTTAGTTTTACATGTTTACACTTTTATCACCTTCAAAGTATTCTCCATTTAAAGTAATACATTTTCCACTGTTCAAAGCAGTGCTGGAACTCTTGCAAAGTGATGTCTTTTAATGCCTCCTTCATTTTTTCTTCACCTCCTCCACCTCTGCAAATTCTGTAGCACCAGCTTTTGTCACCAGAGATGATCAAAGAAAAAAGGTCTGGATCAATTTTCAACTGTTCTTTCAGTTCACAACATGCATTCAGTTGTGATTGCTTTTGATTTTCTATGAGCAAGCGAAGCACAAATTTTATTACAACTCTTTTTCATTTGCAAACCCTTGCTCAGAATTCGTTAGCAGGAGCTCCAGGACACAAGTTTATGAATTGTTCAGCAACAGTCCTCCAAGATCAGTTCATGAATTCTCATGATATTTTCATTTGTTCAGAGGTCAGTGACAAGTGACCATTCCTAAAGCATGAAAACCACTCTTAAACTTGTGTTTTGATCATGGTAGCATCCTTGTACGCTGTTTGAGGCATGACAACTGTTTCAGTTGTCATTTTCTCCTGCAGAAAACAGAATTTCATGGAAGCATGAAGCTTCTTCATTTCAGTCATCGTAAAAATCAACAAACAGGGGAGAAGTACTACAAAACAAAGATGCACCATGTAGCAGTATGATATTACCTGATGATGTTGATCAGCAGACTTTTGCCTGGGAGTTGCATCAAGTGGCTTCTAACAGTGGAAGCCTGAACTACAATGGGCTTGTCCCACAGAGAACGTTTCTGGTTACTTTTGGGTACCTCTTTGTACTAAAGTTAGAAACTATAATAGTTATTAGCATTGTTCATTCCTTCTAGAAACAACTATTAATTCAGCTTTCAGGGCTTTCTTGTACCTGTAATTAGCTATGGAGTCCTGCTAAGAAATTTCTTCTATGCAACCATGAAACAAGGGTTAATTGATAACCCCTCAGATATTCAAGGTCTGAGAATGCTACAAGATGAGTATCAGATGTTTTCACACAGCCTTTTTAGTGCCGCATATTCAGTGTCACTGGTATAATGGTGACTTAAATGTTGACATCAGACATATTTGTTTTTCTTGTTCTCTCCCTCTCTCTCTCCTGTTTATAGGTGTGAGTACATTTCTCAATGTGACTGAGGAGAGGGGAAATGTTTGTATTAATTGTGTTTAGCTAATTGATTTTAATGTCTCTCTCTCCATCTATCTATATGTGTATATTTCTACATGCACATGCATGTGTGCTTATGTGTATGCTTGCTTCCAGCACCAGAAAGTTCTGTTGCTAAAACAGGCTGAATGTCCAGTGGCTTGCCAAATCATCAGCATCCAAACAGTTGTGTCAATTTTAAATTAAGTTTTACAGGTAACAAACTACCATCAACTGAATCTGCTTGAGATGGGTAGAGAGGAACAAAACTGTTTCCCATACTCTTATTCAATGTCAAACAATTGTTATTAAGTGTAAGCTGGATCTAACTCAGTGTTTCTCAACTATATTTTACCTATGGGTTCCTTTGATTCCTATTTTATTTGGATAGACGTTCCTAACAATGTTTCAAAAAAATCCAATCAAATTTTTTAGAATTAAATATTATTAGGAATTGTATTTAAAAAATTGTTAATATATTTTGTGTATTGTATAAGTATAACCAATTTATTGCAGATAAATTTTAACAACAAAATGTTATATGGATCCCAGTTGAGAACGACTGATCTAACTGATAGTCAGGTCCAAGCAAAGATTGCTCTATCACCCTCGTCACAAATAGGTACAGGCAGTTTTCCTGTGTCTGTTGGCCATATAATGGGTCATCCCATAAATAGTGCATTATTTTTCGATTGCATGAACTAAAAGTTGGAGGGGAATGGGATAAACTACCTACATCAACTTGCTATAAAAGCAGGTAGTAATTTTACTTGTACTTATTCTTAGTGCAAGTTTTGAAGAGTGCAGTTTGATTTTAACAGTTATTTTTTCAAAGCTATAATGGAAGTGACAAAGGAGCATATTTGGCATATTTTGATTTATGAGTTCAATAAAGGCAACAATGCAACGGAAAGTGAAAGGAATATTAATGCAGTATATGGGGATTGGACAATAAGCGTAAGCTAGAAACTATGGCCTAGAAGACAAGTCTTGTCCTGGAAGATCTGTAGAGCTTGATGAAGATGTCCTGAAAATTCTGGTGGAACAAAATTCCATCGTAACTGTTGAGGAACTAGCAAAGAAACTTGGATTTGGTCATTCATCAACACCTGCGTACCATTGGAAAAGTCAGCAAATTGGGTCAATGGGTTCCTCACTAACTTTCTGAGTCTAATCATCCATAGAGTGAATGTGTGTTCTTTTTTGTTGTCATGCCTCATAAATGAACCTTTTTTGGACCAAAAAGGTCTCCACCCACGTAAGGTGTTGTCATCTGTTTGGTGAGATATGAAAGGTTTAGCCTACTTTGAACTTTTAAACTCAAACGAAATGATAACAAAGGAGATCTACTGCAAGTAGCTTGAGCGGCTTAAGTCAGCACTAGAAGAAAAGTGACTATCTTTGGTTTCAAGACAAAAGGTATTCTTCCATCAGGATAATGCTCAGCCACACACAGCGAGGATGACATTCCAAAGGCTGGAGCAGTTTGAATGGGAAACAATGCCCCACCCACCATATTTGCTGGACATTGCCCCATCTGATTATCATTTATCCCACAGTCTTCAAAATATGAATTCTGCAGATGAAGTCAAAACAATACTGGAGGAGTAATTTTCATCATGGACAAGTGAATTTTGGGCCTTGCAAATCTACCAGATCAGGGCAGTGGTGGCCAGTATTATTATTATTATCATTATTATTATTATTATTATTACTTTTTTTTTTTTTTGAGGTTAAGGTGGTGAGTTGGCAGAATCATTACCATGCTGGACAAAATCCTCAGCCACGTTTCTTCCGAGTTTGTGTTTTGAATTCAAGTGCCACCAGGGACGACTTTGATTTTCATTCATTCAGGGTCGATAAAATAAGTACCAGTTGAGCATTGGAGTTGATGTAATCGACTTAACCCTTCCCTCAAAACTGCTAAGCTTGTACCAAAATTTTAAATTTGAAAATTTGATTAAGATGGCAAGTTGGCAAGATCAACAGTACATCAGACATAATGCTTAGCAGTATTTTTTCTTATACTTTACTTTGAGTTCAAATTCTGATGAGGTCAGCTTTGCCTTTTATCCTTTTGGGGTTAATAAAATAAGTGTCAGTCCAGCACTGGTTTCAATATAATCAACTCACCCCTCCTACCGACATTGTTGGTTTTGTATCAAAGTTTGAAACCATATAAAGTGGCAAGTTGACAGAATTATTAGCTCAACAGCATTTCTTCCAGCTTTTGCATTGTAAGTTCATATTCCAACAAGGCTGACAATGTCTTTCATCTTTTTGAGGGAAATAAATCAAATACTAGCCCAGTAGTGAGGTCAATGTAATTGACTTGCCTGCTTTCCTCAAACTAACAGGCCTTGTGTCAAAATTTGAAACTGTTATTATTATTATTGCTGTTCTTATAATTATCATTATTAAGGCAGTAAACTGGCAGAATCATTAGCACACCAGGTGAAATGCTTATGGTCTGAGGTCGACTTTGCCTTTTATCCTTTTGGGGTCGATAAATTAAGTACCATTTGAGTACTGGGTTCGATGCAATCAACTATCTCTCTCCCCCAAATTTCAGGCTTTGTGCCTATAGTAGAAAGGATTATTATTAACCATTATTAATTCTCTCTGAGGGAAGACATCATTTTTGGTATGATTTATCTGAGCATGCCAAATGAATTTTTTCAAAAGTTTTTTGATGTGATTATAAAGTGAACTATAATTGCCTAAGGAAGGGCATAATTATATGTGGCTATCATACTGATAATTATGCTACAAGATTTAACACTACAATGATAAAAAAAAAAATAGAGAGTAAACATAAAATCATAACACACAACTAAATGTACAAGGAAAAGAAGGTGATAGGACATACCTACGAAGAAGTTGTTGATGTAATTGGATTCTGATATAATTACTAAACTGACACAATCAATATTTAATCAGTAGATTAAATACTTTATAGTATTAAAGATATTCTTCTGCATTCTGTGTTCAAATAGTACTAAGTTTAAATTAACATTATAATTCCCCAGAGTTGATAAAATAAGCAGCAGTCAAGTGATTGGATTCAACAAGGGACTTGGGTGTTTTTCTGCATGCCTGTGTTTATTTTAATGTGTGTACATGTGTGTTCTTGCTTAACTATGTGTGTGTCAATGTGAACGTTCATATAATGTTCTGCAATGATTTTGAACATTTCTATATTGTCTGATAATTTGAATATCTTTCTTGTTCGTCATGTCAATGGTAAACCTGTTTGACTGTTAGGTGTGCTAAGGTAAGTATTGTATTGTACCTTGCCTGAAGTACAGCAGAAGTACTAAGATTTGAACTTATGACCAAGTTACTTGTAAGGCAATACATTATTTACTTTACAAGTCATGAAATTATTAAATCATAATTACAATATGGAATCAGATTTAGAAGGCCAAATATTTTGGTGCTCCTTTTTATGAGACCTGTATAATTGTTTGGATAAGTATCAATATATGACTGGTATGTACACTCTTTGAATGGATCAAACCAATGAGGGAGTCCATATGTGAACATTTAGCTAGTCAGATATAGTAGTCAAATCTCTCTTAAATTATACTCAAAAAATCGAAAAGAGGAAAGATACACAAGATTATAGAGTTGTAGATATGTCTTGCTTGAAAAAATGGTGGCGTGGTCATGCTTGGAATGCCTTTAGTTTGCTCAATAAGGACCAAAAAAAAACTACAAAAGCAACAGCCCTGAATGGATGGGATGTCAAATTTACTCATGTGAGACGAAAACTTAGAATATTGAAGAAAGAATACAGTGAGGTATTTCATGACATTTTACTCTCATTTTTTAAATTTAAATTTTTATTTTTGTAATATTTTTTGACGTGACACATCTACATTTTGTAGAGGAAATCGTTATAATCAATCGAAACAATAATTTTTTATAACTAAATAATTAAGTTAATGTTAGCATGTTTAACGTATGGTGCATTAAAAAACTAACTAGAAATAAATTTGCGATATGACAGATTGATAAACAGGTTAGTTTTAGCATATTTAGTGCAGGTAGATTTGATTGCTATTTGAGCGACCACGTGAAATGTCACAATAACATTATCCGGAATAAAATTTAAGCAGATAACACATCGCATGACACCGTTTAAGAAACAGCATGGTGGATGTTGTTACGAAATATATCAGTGCTGGCTGTAATAGCACACCTCATGTGGCAGACTGGGGCAAGAATGGCTGTATTTGCTTTGGATCTTGTAATTCTGTAGTTGTTTACCAACCCCAGGTTAGTGTATCTCTGTTTACATCGTTAATGTATTTTATATTTATTGATAACGGTTACTTCAGTATGACTATCACGTTTGGCTTTTGATATTTTGTGCTTGCGTAATGCATATACTGGAGTGAATGACTGAATCGAGAGTAGCTTTGGTTTCGAGCTTTTTACTTGTGAGTTCAAATCCCTTTATTCTTTTCATCTTGCTGTAATACAAGTGATTGGATATGATCGTCTTCACCACTGAATGCCGTGCCCCATGTATAGCCACCGTTTAATGAATGAACCCACTAAAAGAATAATGTGTATGTGTACACACACATAGGAAACAGTCTTTTAATACTTTCGGTTAGTGTTACTATTTATTCACAAAATGTAATATAATAGAATAGATAAAATAATATTTAACACTTAATAAAAACATAGATGATGTAATCATCACACCGATTAATGTTCATACGTTTGAAACATAGTTCTAATTTCTTGTAACTAAGATTTGTTAAAAGCCTTACATCTGGAACCCAGCCGTAATAAAAACATCTCCCCCCCCCCCCCCACAGACTGTTGGGCCGGATAATCTACAGAAATGAAGGGTTCCAGCCTAAACTATAACATCTTATATAAAGTCTAGATGTACAGGCACTGTCATGGTATTAGCTGTCAGAAGTGAAAGTAGAAAAATCTGACAAGGAACGTTACTGCTGGTTTGAGTTGATTCTTTGGCTACTGACAGCTAATACCATGACAGTGCCGATCTACATTGTCGATTGTAAACTTTCTTTCCTTATGACAGTACGACTATATTTGAGAGAGATTTAGTTGCTATTTTTTGCACGTCGAATTATGAAGTAGAGTCTCCCTCGTTATCTTGAAACTAGTATAGTTGATCTAATCAGTTCTCAATATATCTCTAATCTTTTTGCTATCGACCCTGGAAAGAGGATTGGTACAATCAACCTGGACAGGTTTTGAACTTAGATCGAGATTAAGTTACTGTAAAGGATTTAATCTGATGCTCTGTCGTCTCAGCTACTGCCACGGTTTTGCAATCAGCGGGACCCAATCAACAAACTGTCCTCAAATGTACGCAAATGATATTTCTTCCGGTTGGGCCCTATTGTATTACTACCCACATAGACCATCAGAGGTGAATCACCTAATGATGAAGTGGTGCTAGATAATTGTCAGCAAGATGAGCATCTAACAGTGATTAAGTACTGGAATGATTCTCTGAAGGTAACTACCAAACAAAAACTCTTAGTCTTTACAAATTGCTACACACACACACACACACATTTCTGATATATTTACAGGCACCTCAATCCCTTTGATAGGCGCAGGCATTAGTTGTGTGGTTAAGAAGCTTGCTTCCCAACCTTCTGGTCTCAGGTTCAATCCCACTGTGCAGCACCTTGGGCAAGTGTCTTCTACTATAGCCTAGGTCTTAGCCTTATGTGTGGATTTGGTAGACAGAAACTGAAAGAAGCCATTGTGTATGTGTGTGTATGTATATATATATATATATATATATATATATATATATATATATATATATATACATATACATACACTATGGCTGTCAACTTGTTGACTGAGGAAGATTGTCACTGAGCATTAGGAACATTGTGCACTCTCAAACAAATTTATACTTTACACTTGTGGTTCCGCTAATTTACTAATGAGCCCAGCTCAATAAACATGTCCGCAGATATTGCAAACCAAGCGTATCCCATTCATTACACTGGTTGTGTGTTTTCAACCAACTCAAATTCTGCATGAAAAATGTGCTTTTACGAAATTTTATATATATATATATATATATATATATATATATATATATATATATATATATATATATATACATGTATGTGTGTGTGTAACCTATGAAGTAGATATATAAATATCTCCTTAAAAATGATAAACTACATTAATCAATTTTTGAATCTTATTGGGTTTTCACACACACCAGCCTCAATCTCACATCCCCATGAACCAACACTTGGCAAATTCCCCTGTCTATGCTTATGCTTACACCCATTAAATACACACATCAACACCAATCTCCCCATGCTCACTACCAAGCATGTACACACACTGACATATGCACCTCCACACTCATCCCCCTCCCGTTTTGACTCCCCCCTCACAGAACAGTTTTTATCTTGTTACCTCCCTCCAATTAATTTTTTCCTTTACTTTCTTTTTCCCTCTCTCTCTTTCACACACACACACCGTTGCTCCTTCAACTTTTCTTTCTGAAAGACTAATGTCTGAAACATCAAGACATTCAGTACTCACTTCAAGCATCAAATTAATGCCAGATTTATCATACTTTGTTCTTTCTGTGTTATATTTTTTTTACTGTTTGTTTTTTACATTACAATATATAATGGATTAAAGAATATTCTACATTTATATTGAGTCCTGTAATTTATCACTTCTGGTGAATCACCAGATATATGTATATATATATATATATATATATATATATATATATATATCAATCATCATCATCGTTTAACATCTGTCTATGTTAGCATGGTTTCTACAGCTGGATGTTTTTATATAACACCACATGGGTGCGTTTACACACATTCACATATATATATATTTCTGCTGTATTTTCAGGTATCTCAATCTCAAATAAAGGATGCTGGCTCTATTTTGTCCACACTGAAGTCTCACAAAAATAGAGTAAATTGTGTAAGATGGATGAAAACAAGAAAAGGTTTGTTATTGTTTTGTTCAACTGTCTTGGAATGATTAGTTACCAACATCAGAATTCTCTTTGTCAGCAAACTCAGGTCATACCAGAAATATGGTCAAAAGCAATCAAACAATGACCATCCCATCTTTTTTCTCAGCTATTAGAGACTGTGGATCACATTGTTCAATGTATCCTTTTATATGATGGTAGGTGTGGTTTGAGGGAGATTTGGCTTCTGTTTCCAGTAGGTTGAGCAACCAAGCAGAGCAGCGATAGGGAATTCCTCACCCACAATTAAATGTGAAACTACCTGCTAACAGTTTCTATAAACCCATATAAAATACAGTTCCAGCCTTAAGACCCTAACATTTATTTATATTACATATGAATTTGTAAAAAAGATTTATTATGTTTTCAGTATCAATGCACCCTACTCCTGGTTTTTATGTGCTTGCAATTAAACTGGTTCTAGAAATTGTTGCCCATTCCTTGTACACAGAATCTCTCACTAATTCTAGCTCTTAGTGATGATCTTACCATATTTTTACGAGTACAAATGAATGGAAGGCCACTCTAGTGGGAAAGCTAAGGCTGTGGAATCTGCCAATCTTTGATTTGTAGATCAATTTTGCAGAATGTAAGATTTTGTCCCTCTTCATTGATCAGATGTCTTCAAGAGAGTCAGTTATGTGTCACTACTTTTTGCTTCATTCTTTGAAGATGGCTCTTTGTATGTCTTTGAGAAATTGAACAAACCAAACTTAGCTATATCCTTGGCAAGTTTGGTATCATGAAATAATCGAACCCTCTGGTCCTCTAGTTTCAAGTTTTTAGCTTATTTATTTTTATGGAAAATTTTAACTATCATCCCTCATCTGAGGCCTGGTTTATCAAAATTTTTGAAAAGTTTCTTCTATCTACAATTAGTGTCTATCTAGGCATTCAAGATCACCAGCTTAGATTCAGGCCTCTTCATTCTACAACTTCAGCAGTCATGCAATTCTCAACAACTTTTGCAATTGCATTTGAGTAGAAGAAAAATACTGTGCACAGGACAGTTACTGAAAACCTAGTTGACCATTGTACAGGGTGGGACATAAAGATCTCCCACATTTGGAGGAGGCACCGTGTGGACCTTAAGTTGAAGTAGAGAGGTGGGACAGGTTTCATTTGGAAGGTTAAGATCTACCATTTTTGTATTCATCATTAATTGCTCAAAAAAGTTTTTTCTTTTTTAGAACCCATGATAGTTTGGATTGGTAAACATCGTGGCTTTGTTGTTCAAGTGTATTATGAAAACAACCACTCTGTAATAGCAATGCAGCAAGTATTCCATAGACACTTTGCACTGTCAAAATGCATCTGTACCAGACCGGAAAATGATTTTGCTTTGGATTTCTAACCTTTATGCAACTGGATCCACATTGGAAAGAAAATCTCCTGGCAAACCTGGGACCATTAGAACTCCAGAAAATATGACATCAGTGACAGCATCTATTCAGCAGTCACCAAAGTGTTCTGCTTGTAAGCATAGCATAGCAATATCTAGCCGAAGTTTGAGGAAGATTCTGCATGCTGATTTGAAACTGGATCCTTACAAAATGATGCTAGTTCAAGAATTAATTGAGACAGATCATAACAATTGTAAAGCCCTATGTGCGGATATTCTTGCACAAGTTCCCACTGCAGCTGTTCTTCTGAGTATCGATGAGGCTCACTTCCATATCAATGGAAACATAAACAAGCAGAATTTTCACAACTGGGCTGAACATAATCCTCATGAACTCCACAGAAGACTGCGTCATTCGCCTCATGTAGCTGTTTGGTGTGCAGTTGCTAATTTTGGAATCATCAGACCATACTTTTTTGAAGAAGGTGATGAAACAGTAACGGTTACTTTTGGCTGGTACATTGAAATGTTGGAGAATTTTTTATGCCCTAAACTTGATGGGTTGGATATCGACTGTCTATGGTTTCAGCAGGCTGGAGCTATGGCTCACACAACATAATGTTTGCTTGGAGTGTTCAGAGAAATGTTTCCTAGACATCTGATTTCTTTGAGGGGAGATGTGGGGTGGCTGGCAAGGTCACCAGATTTAAACCCTTGTGAGTTTTTCCTTTGGGGATACCTAAAGGAAAAAGTTTTCTGACATCATCCTCAAACTCTTGAGGATTTGAAAGAAAGGAAATCAATGCAATACTACCTAAGATGACATTGAGAACTTCCAAGAATGGCTGCATCAATGTATTGCCAACAATGGCTGCCATTTGCCTAATTTAGTTTTTAAAACCCAGTGAAGTAAACAGTTTTTTATGTACTTTTCAGAAACATAATAATTTTTTTCCTGGATGGTTGTGTTCTCTTTTTATATTCATTTATGATGTGGACGATCTTTATGCCCTACCCTGTATTTCATTGGATGATCTCCACTAAAGCATTCTTTAAAAGGGAAGATGGCCAGTTCTGTATTTGAAATGTAAACAAAGGCCAAATTTCAAGAGCAATATTCTAAGACTCAGGAGATGTATGTGTCTGCTTTGTTCTTAATGTTTATGTCTCTAAAGTACGAAGTCTTGATAATGAGCAGCTGAAAGTAATGAGCTATACAATTAATTTTATGACTTCTGATTCAAACCTAGCCCAGTCTTAGTTATCTATAAACTGAACATACTAGCCCAATCTGACTGGCTATTTTGCAGACAGAAGATTGTAACTGTTAGCAGCCAATTCACTGTGATTTTGGTTACTCCTCAAACTGTCCATTTCTACACATCATTTCTGGGTCCAAGTTTCAGGCCACATGCTATCTCTGGAATAACAATCCAAGACACTAATTGTCACATTTTATACAATGTTTTCTTTCTCATGACATGTTTGAAAAATGACAGTTCAGGTTCAACAAAGAAACAGTATTCTTTAATCATTGGCTGACAATACATGAAGCCCACATTCACAATTAGATCAATCACCAAAACCAGTGATTGGCTAAATCTTAATTATGTAGACCTATTGTAGAACCTTCAAGCATTAAATACAACATATGAGAAAATGTAAATTGTACAAAATGCATTTCTTCCAGTAGCCCTTGGTTGTTTCAAAATGGCAGCTAAAGACCATCACCATGAAATGTATATATGCTATAAGTACAATTACATTCATACCCTCTGGTTTCACATACTTGGCTCAATGGCACAACAGAAGTCAACCATATCATTAATTATCTTCAACTCTGGACTACAAAAAAAAATGAAGCCAACTTTGTTGACAACAAAAATCCTATTTAAGTTAGAAATTTATTATAATGGGACATTTTCACTTGAAGATGCAATTTAAGGTTATTGGTCTCAAATACTATTAGGTGGCTGTCCAACATTATACCAGCTCATAATCAATAAGGAGGAAGATTGCCTACCATGGAAAACAAGGTACAGTTTGAAACAGTTATGCTCCAACAGATTTTCATATCTTCAGATTGCAGTGATACTCGTCACGATATCCCACATATCTTCATCTTTATGACTAATTTTAGTAATCTAAGCTGTGGCTCTATGGTAAGAAGCTTGCTTCCAAACCACATGGGTCCAGGTTCAGTCTCACTGTATGGAATCTTAGGCAAGTGTCTTCTACTATAGCTTTGGGCCAACCAAAGCCTTGTGGGTGGATTTGGTAGACGGAAACTGAAAGAAGCCTATTGTGTGTGTGTGTGTGCCTTTGTCTTGATATCGCATGATGGTTGTAAATGAGTATTACCCCCATGCAATGTTGTTAACTTTCAATCTTCCATGGAAAACATGGTCATGGGGAAATATTTCCTTGCTTGGAAACAGGTTAGGTTTCACTTCTGGAATGGCATTTTGCTGTAGAAAAGCTGACTCAATAAATTCTGTCTGGTATCATGCAAACAGAAAATAGATGCTAAACTATGACGGTGATGATGTGTGATTATATTAATTGTTAAATTTGTTCCATCTATCATCAGCTGCAGAATGGGAAATCATTTCTGGCTCTGTTGACAAGACAGCAATTCTGTGGACTCAAGTAGGCAGTCAGGTAACTTTGTTTCATTTGTTTCTTTCTTTGCATTTCTCAAAAAATCTTTTCCATAAACTCTAAATCACTCTCTTAATTGCAAAACCCCTCCTCAAATCCCTTAGTTCTTTGTTAATTCCCTGACCCTTCACTAATAGTATAACATGAAAGTAAATGAACAAGAAACTGTGACCTCATCATGACATTTGGTAATTATACAAGTCCATATATAAGTGTACTTGTACTATATGACATTCTGTGTCATATTGGATGTTATTGCTATACCTTATGTGATACTACTTGTGACCATATTTTGTGCAGTGCCTATACTCCAAGTATGTGTATTACATACACATGTGATGTATATAATACATGAAGTAGATATGTACAGGGGCTAGTCGAAAAGGTAGCAACAGTACTATATGTGGTGACTGTTCTGGGCTGAGGTGGTGAGGCAAGACCTTCGTACATTGGGCCTCACCGAGGCGATGACTACGGACCGAGACCTTTGGAAATGGGCTGTGCGTGAGAAGACCCGGCAAGCCAAGTAAGATCGTTGCCAGTGCCCCTGGACTGGTTCTTGTGCGGGTGGCACATGAGATGCACCATTTTGAGCGTGGCCGTTGCCAGTACCGCCTGACTGGCTCCTGTAGGATTTTCGAGCGAGATCGTTGCCAGTGCCCCTGGACTGGCTTGTGCGGGTGGCACATAAAAGACACCATTTCGAGCGTGGCCGTTTTCGTGCGGGTGACACGTAAAAGCACCCACTACACTCTCTGAGTGGTTGGCGTTAGGAAGGGCATCCAGCTGTAGAAACTCTGCCAAATCAGACTGGAGCCTGGTGTTGCCATCCGGTTTCACCAGTCCTCAGTCAAATCGTCCAACCCATGCTAGCATGGAAAGCGGACGTTAAACGATGATGATGATGATGATGATACATCATGTGATGGTTATACATCATGTAATTACTATATATTATTTGTGGTAAATATACTGCTTGTGGTAACTATACTGCAACGTTTCTCAAGGTGGTATGTGGCTAACTTCAGAATGAGCTGTGTGTTGCAATAAAGGTTTAAAGTGTCTTTTATTCCTTTACTTGTTTCAGTCATGTGACTGCGATCATGCTGGAGCACCACCTTTAGTCAAACAAACCAACCTCAGGACTTATTCTTTGTAAGCCTAGTACTTATTCTATTGGTCTCTTTTGCCAAACCTCTAAGTTACAGAGACATAAACACACCAACATTGGTTGTCAAACAATGGGAGAAACACAGGGACACAAACATATACAGACACACAAACACACACACACACACATATATCTATATACAACAGGCCTCTTTTCAGTTTCTATCTACCAGATCTACTCACAAGCCTTGGTTGGCCCAAGGCTATAGTAGAAGACACTTGCCTAAGATGCCACATAGTGGGAATGAATGCAGAATCATGTGTTTCGGAAGCAGGCTTCTTACTACACAGCCATGCCTACACCTGTTCCACTAAATCGTGTGTTTCTTTGCTCTGCTTCTTCTTATCATTTAGTAAATCTCTGTACCATCTGCTGAGACTCTTTACTGGTTTTCTTTCACTGTTGGTATATCTTCACCTCCGATCCTGAATTTCACTTCTTTTTGGACTCCTTTCACGAAAGCCATTTTGGGCTTTGAATTTCATTCTCGCCCATCCTATTGGTTCGTCCAACCGCTCTAACGTTCCATCTGCTGCTTCTCTACTTTCTCACAGTTTGTTGATCTTAGTAACATCTCCATGACTAGCACAAATAAGATAACTGATATCGTGCACCCAGCTGCAATACCTACTTCAATCGTTGTGAATTTTGCTGCCGTAAATCTCATCCTCTGTTTATCGTAATAATATTGCATGTGTTGTGGCATTCTCAGGTGTTTGACTCAAGATAAGCTATACGAGTTATCTCCCTTAGACCATTTCCATGTATAATTTCGCCTCTGCTGCATTTATATTTTAGTCAATAGGCTGTCTGTCATATTTTAATATAAATGAAATAAAACTTTACAGACAGACCGAGATTAGAATTTTATTGTTCCGGTTTCTCTCTTGCTATAGAATTTTTTCTCTGTCAATTCTTATAAATATTAATGAAAATATATTTACATATATATTACCTTTTTATCATCTGCTTTCATTTTCACTCTGAATGAAAATTTATATAATTCTGTCTTTTGTGCAGGTTTAAATTTTCTATATTTTTTTGAATTTATTTTTATTAATATTTATTTAAAAATTTTTTGTTGTTACTAAATCATGATGATGACAGCATTGTTGTTGTCAATTTTTTCATCATTCATCACTCCCATTTCTATGTATTCAAGACATCTGTTGTATTGCACATTGCTGCTCATCTCAGTCTTTCATCTTTTTATCTCTGATGCCCATTACTCATTTGATGATAGGCCTAACATGCTAAATGGTCCTTCGATGGTAGGTTTAACACCACCTTCTGGACCTGATTCAACACCAACACCTGGTCTTTAGTATAACATCATCTGATCGTTGGGTACCTATAATGAAATCCAATCTGTTTCAAGTATTCAAGCCAGACCCTTTAGTTCTTTCTCTGTTCATGACTTTTCCTTCAGATGTTCAGGTTGGACATAAGTGCCCTGAGCTACGAACTCTGGCTTAAAAAGATTGTGGAGACTGCTCTTTCTTCTCTCACTGACTTACTGAAATAAGGCTGTGGACTTAATGGTATCAGTTATTTGTTTATTGACATTAGGGTCCTGTGTACAAATAGATGGGTTCACTTCCTTTTTATAATCTCAACAGTCTGAGGTTGAAATACGTTATATAACGTTTCTTTCAGTTATTTACAGCAGTATAATGTAGTTTGAAGGAGAGTTGGCTATTATTTGTGGTAAGTCCAGCAACTATGCAGAGGTTCTGTTGTCGTGTAGTGAGGAGGTGTTCCATGTTCTTTCCTATTCTTTATAATTTCCTTTCAAATGTCCCCATATAATCACAGCAGCTCTTTGTGTTACATGGATCCAGCCAACCTTTCTCCTTTACTTACTTCATGTGAATTTTGAACCAATGAGAATATTTCAACATGGTTGCTTAACCTGTCTGAAATAGCTGTCAAATCTCCCTCAAATCATGTGCTGTCTTAAAAAAAGGAAAGACACATTGATCTGTGCCTAAAGACAATTCAAAATTGGAGGTGATCTGTTAGACTTTTGGTGGTCTTCCTCCTTCCCTCTGGCATCATTCCTAACATAAGATGTCATCTCACTAAAGTATTCTAAAATAAAATTAGTTAATCTGTCCTGGGCTAAGACATTGGCCTTTCTTTAAAAAAATGACCTTTGTTAGTCTCCTTGGACTGCACCAGATGCCCCACCATAGATTTCAAAAGTCTGAATTAATCTCCATCCTATGTCTTGCTCCATTCTCACCCTACTACTTGCCCATACTTACTTAATGTTTCATCTAGCTATCTTACCACAAAGTTTTCTTTTATCTACCCTCATTTTTTCTCTCTCAGCAAATGGAGCTTTTATGTGGTTATTTGACCTGCTAGATATAGCATCCAAATTCCCCAAACAAACCCTATTGTCCTGAAAAGACAGTGAATAATATAGTATAGGCTTAGTATTTTGGAAACAAGTGACAGATTGTTCATGATTCAAATACTTTTAATCATTGGCCTGCTTATTTGGAGCCAACTTAACGTTATACATCAACAACAGTTTTTAATTCTAAAAATATAATATCTGCTTGCTTCAGCTATGCACTCTCATTTATCCTTAACCACATTAAATATTTAACATTCAACATACTTACATTTCAGTTCCAGTGTTCCCAAATTCTGGCTGGGCATGATGGTGCTATTACAACTTTGGACAATATAGAAATTGAAGATTTGGATTTTGAACCAAAATCTGAAGTAACTGAATCTCCTTCAAGCCATAACCTCATTGTAACCTCATCTGTAGATTCTACAGTTAAAGTTTGGCACCGGTTTAATTCTGAAGGTAAGCACCTGTCTCTATATCTTTTGCATCATTCTGATTGTTTAGGTGAGCCACAGATGTTCTTAGAATATTAATATTTTACCTGAAGGAGACCAGTTTCATATTGAGTCACTAGCATCATTGAATCTCCATGGCCAAGTCCCTTTTATCTGTAAGTAGGTAGTATGATATGTGAAATCGGTCATTACTGCAAGCAGTGGCAACACTGTGAAACTGATGCAAATTTCAATGTTGTATATACTAAGTTGAAGTCTTATTTTCACTTTTATTCTTATCAAATGCAATAAACTGTAACATGGTCCTACGTTTAGTTTTAACCAAGTTACTCAGATTGATTCACACTGTTGTGACCAATTATTTGTGAATAAAATAAACCTCAGCCTTATATCTAACATCCTTTCAGTTCCGTCAGATTATATACAGGGACCATATTGTCCTCTATCACCTCCTTTCATTCTCTTTCCAGCTTGTTCTTTTGTATTCATTTTTATTTGGTATAGTGTGTTATTTATACCTGTCTCCCATTTCTTCAGATGTTTTCCTTTTCTGGACATGTTTTAATCAGTCTTTCTTACTTTATCATGTTGCCTATTTTCCTAATATATTTCCCAATAATTGTATACTTTCCTTCTTACAATTAAGCATACAAATACCTTAAGTTTGTATTTTGAGTTTGTCACTGTATTTCTGTAGCATGTATTTATGGATACATATTTAATTTAGTAAAGTTTATAGTTGACTATGAAATCTAGAAACTGATTTCCTGTTGTATCAACAATTCATGGAAATAAAGAGAAAAGCCAAGGAGATAATTTTCTTTTTACCTTAGCAAGAAGGGATTGTAACATAGCTCCATTAAGATGCATGAGAAAGATACTGGGTAGGTGTCTGCTTGAAATTCTCAGGTAAACAGTAAATGGCTCACTATCGGTTTTGATGATGAGTATTCACTTGTTTGATTAACTGAATTACCTACTCTTTCAGTTAGCATGTAAGTGGCTGAGTGTTTCACAAGTACTTGTCTCATCATCATCAGTTCACATGTTTTTCATCCTGTCATGGGTTGGATGAGTCATCATGGTCTGAGCTGTTTCTTGTTAGGAACTACAACTCAGTAAAAGTCACTCGTATATTTCATTTGCACTTAGTTTTTCTAGATGCATGCCCTTCCTATCACCAACCACTTTACACAGTGTACTGGGTGTATTTTCTTGTGGCACTAACACCAGAGTATTCAGTGACATAAAGTCTGTAAACTGAGGAGCAGAATAGGAGAATAATGACTGCAGAAATGGGTGGTTGAGAAGCAGAGGTATGAGTGTGAGTGTAGAGAGTATTCATTAGTGCATTTACATTTTCTCGGGTGACTTTAGAGGTGGCCGGGGTGGGGTATAAGAGAGAAAGGGAACAAGACCTGAGATGGAGCAGATGGGTGAAAATGTGGAAAGAACGAGAATATAATGGGGGAAAAGGCAGTGATATTTGGGGGTAATGTCAGTAGAGAAGTGATCAAAGGTAAGAGTGGATGATGAGATAAAAGCAAGAGATGTTGGCTGGCAATAGATATGATCCAGGTGAGTGATAATGCTGACTGGTAGTACAACAAGGTGAAGCTAAATTGTATTGGGTAAGGAGATGAGGTCAATCCAATGTGAACTCATATATGCAGGCTGAGAGAATGGTGAAGGGGTCAGAGTAAAATGAAGTGGATGATGCTGAGTTGACAGATGGTGGGCAATGAGTGAGGAAGAGATGGAAGTGATGGGGGCGGGGGGACAAGTGATCCATAGGTATACATGAGGGAAGTGAAGGGGCAGCTTAGTAGGTTTGGCAGGGTGCAAGCTTGTCATGATTTCTAAACACTATTTTTGTAACTGAGCATGTCTTGTCATGGGCAGAGATTTTCTGCAATTTTGCATATTACACATCAGTACAGTCCTTTGTCATTTCTTCTGTTTGATGCAACATCATCAGATCATCTTTCACTTCTTGTTTCAAGTCTTCCATGTTCTCTTTCTTCCTCATGTTTGACTAACTTCCTTATGTAGAAGTCCTCTTCCGTACACATTACATGTTCATACCAGCACAGCCTCCTCCCTTGCACACTATACCTAATTCGTCTTATACCCAGTCTTGCTCTCTGTTCATCTGTACTTTGACATTCATGCTCACTAACATTATATTTCCATGGGAACATGCTGACTTCATTTCTTTGTAGCCTTCACATGTCTTCTACACTCATTGCTCACATCTTGCTATCATGTAGCATCACAGTTGTAATACTAACAACCTACCCATCACTCTGTAGGAAAAGATCATTATTAACTACTGTGGTAATAACCCCTTACCTTTGTGTGTGTGTGTGTGTGTGTGTGCAAGCATGCATACAGATAGAGAGATAGACATATGTATATGGATAGATAAGTAAATATCCTTATGTGTATATTTATGTTTTTCTCTTTACCCTTTCTGGTCAGAATTTCATGACATCCAAACTATATCATTGAATACTGGGTTTGCCCTTGATGTGGCTCTGGTTTCACCTGAAAATTCTTCAGGTAAGTTATGGATATTATTCTTTGCTGTATTTGATTTTAAAACCATGTACCTAAATTAAAGCATCACAATTATTCAAACATCAAAATATATGTAAATATTCTGTCGACTTTCTCAGAATTTCATTGAGGTTTATCTTTAACATTAGTTACAAAGTCTAAAAGTGTTGTTAAAATGTTAATGATAGTAATGACTGTGTCGGTGGTGATGTTAATTATAACTGTGGTGATGGTGATAATAGTGATATTAGTGATGACAATGTGTTGTTGATGGTGGTGGCCCAACACGATTGGTGAGACTGATATGTTGATGTTCACATTGAGTTGGTGCAGGAAAATTGTAGGCGAGAAAAGAATTGCAGAAAATCAAAGCCCTTTTGGATGTTTTACATATGAAGCAGCAACAACAGCAATAGCAACATTGTCCCAGATGCAGATGTTTTGTCATTGTGCGTCTGGTATTAACAGCATAGTCCCAGCCAGATATAAGTGTAGAATTTCATTGTGGAATTCACTTGAACTTTGCTGAGAGTTATAAACAGTGGCTCCTGAAAAGGAAAACTAGCAAATGGGACAGTTTTTGATGTTGTATGTGGATCTAACCACCAGAGAAGATCAATGACTTTGACACCTGAAGGACTTGGAAACTTAAGAACCCTTCACATGGTCAGAGATTTAGGGATATCCTTACTGAGAAATTTGATGATAGGGAGGAGGAGCTACAGTCCTGTTACATAGAAGGCAGCTGGGAATTCCTGCAAGACAGTTTGCTGAGTGCCACAGACCAAATCTATGGTTGGTGCAAAGTCCCTTCCAGACCTCAGGTAACATGGTGGTGGAGCAATAGAACAAAGAAACAGGCTTGAAAGGCCTGGATGAGTTGGAGTAGCAGGAGAATGTATCAGATAGCCAAAAGGGAAGTTAGGAGACAGGTATATATAGCCAAGGGAGTAACAGAAAAGAAGTTTGCCAATGTTCAGCAACGTGAAGACCAAAGATCTGAAGTGTTTCAGATTGCAAGACAGTGTGTGAGAGAAAACCATGATGTCATAGGAGTGAAATGTGTCCACATGGATGATGGTGCCCTTGTGTTTAATGATTCTGCAAAGAAAGAGGCTTAGAGATGCCATTATGAAAGACTGCTGAATATAGAGAATGAATGGGAGGAGGAGAGTCTGCCAAAGGTTGACCCAAATGTGGGACCAGCTACCCAAATCGACAGTACCCTGGTAGATAAAGCAATTAAAGATATGAAGGCAGGGAAAGCACCTGGCCCATCAGGAATCACTGCTGAGATGCTTAAAATATTGGGCAGAGTGGGTTATAGTCTTTGTCACCCGCATCGTAAATCAGGTGGTTCATGAAGGAATCATACCCAATGACTGGTATAGCAGCACCATAGTCAACTACTACAAGGGTAAAGGTGATGCTTTAGATAGAAATAATTATAGGGGTATCAAATTATTGGATCAGGTGATGAAAGTCATGGAGAGGGTCAAAGCCCAACTAATTAGGAAGAGAGTTAGCCTAGATGAGATGCAGTTTGGTTTTGTGCCAGGCAGAAGCACCACTGATGCTATTTCTGGTAAGGCAACTGCAGGAGAAATATCTAGCCAAAGATAAACCTCTGTACTTGACTATTGTTGACTTGGAGAAGGCCTTTGACAGGGTTCCCCCAATACCTTATCTGGTGGTCAATGTGGAAACTGGGGATAGACAAGTGGTTGGTAAGAGCTGTAAAAGCTCTGTACAGGGATGCTATCAGTAAGGTGAGGGTTGGCAATGAGTATAGTGAAGAATTCCAAGTAGAAGTAAGGTTTCACCAAAGATCAGTCCTCAGCCCCCTCTTATTCATTATAGTCCTCCAGGCAATAACAGAGGAATTCAAGACAGGCTGCTCCTGGGAGCTCCTCTATGCTGATGACCTTGATCTAATAGCCAAGTCACTACCAGAAGTAGAGACAAAGTTTAGGGTGTGGAAGCAAGGTCTAGAATCAATGGGCCTTAGGGTTAACCTAGCAAAAACCAAAGTGTTAGTAAGTAGGAAGGCTGTCAAACCACAATCCCCTTCAAGTAGGTGTCCCTGCTCGATCTGTAGAAAAGGCGTGAGTAGAAACTCCATACGATGTACCTGGTATAAGCTATAGACACATAAAAGGTGCAGCAAAATCAAAGGAAGGTTAACCGGGAAAATAGTTTTTGTGTTTGGCAGATGTACAGGGGCAATAAGCACTGAAGATGTACAGAAAACAGATTCCATCACATGTCAGAGGGAGAAACTAGAAGTAGTTGATAACTTTGTGATACCTAGGTGACCAAGTCTGTCATGGGGCTGGTTGCTCTGAGAGTGTAGCGGCTAGAATAAGAATAGCCTGGGCAAAGTTCAGGGAGCTCCTACCTCTGGTGGCAACTAAGAGCCTCTCACTCAGGATGAACGGTAGACTGTATGATGTATGTGTACGAACTGCCAAGCTATACGGCAGTGAAACATGGGCCATGAATGTTGAGGACATATGTAGACTTAAAAGAAATGAAGCTAGTCTGATCCGCTGGATGTGTAATGTCAGTGTGCATACACGACAAAGTGTAAGCACCCTGAGAGAAAAGTTGGGCATAAGAAGCATCAAATGTGGTGTGCAAGAGAGACTACTGCACTGGTATGGTCGTGTGTTATGTATAGATGAGGACAACTGCATGAGGAAGTGTGACTCCCTAACTGTGGAAGGAACCTGTGGAAGAGGTAGACCCAGGAAGACATGTTTTGAGGTGGTGAAGGATAACCTTCAAACATTGGGCCTCACAGAGGCAATGACAGGAGACTGAGACCTTTGGAGATATGCTGTGATTGAGATGACCCGGAAACTAAAGTGGGATTGCAGCCATGCATTTTTGGCCCAGTTAAGAGTACCCCTGATGCGTTATGCGATATGATATGCTTGAGAAGACCTGTTGAGTCAAGTAAAACTAATATCGTAGTTGTGGCCAGTGCCTCCTGACTGGCTTCTGTGCCGGTGGCACGTAAAAAGCACCATCCGAATGTGGTCAATGCCAGGTCCGCCTGACAGTGGCATGTAAAAAGCACTATCCATTTGTGATTGATGCCAGGCCCACCTGACTGGCTCCTGTGCCGGTGACATGTAAAAAGTACCCGCTACACTGTTGGAGTGGTTGGCATTAGGAAGGGCATCCAGCTGTAGAAACATTGCCTGATCAGATTGGCTACTGGCTCTCCAGACCTCAGTCAAACCGTCCAACCCATGCCAGCATGGAAAATGGACATTAAACGATGATGATGATGATATTTGTGGTGACTTTGAGTGTTTTTTGTGGGTGTTGTCTATGATTGGAAAAGCTAAGGTACAAAAATGGGATCTGGTGATGTTTGTAGATGGTGACAGTGATGGTGGTGTTGATGATGGTGATTTGTTCTTCAATTTTCAGGTGTGATCCTTGCTTGTGGCTGTGATAATCAGAAAGTGAACCTCTATGTCTGGCAGCAATGTCAGGTATGTATATATTACTACATTAGATAGATTAATGATTTAAGGTTATTTCTATCAAATCTGCTACTTTTAGTGGCAGTTATGATGATGGTGGAAGTGATTGAAACAGTGCTATATTGTGAGAATTTCTTTTAAATGATTTCAATAATCCACTGAAAGAATTTAATTCTGTACTGCAAATTAACAAAGCATGCTTTGCTAACCATTCAGCCGTGAAATATTTAGCAGAACCTGCTTGTCAACTTAGGTGACTGATATAAGTGTAATTGTTTTGAATAGAGCCACCAATACAGTTTTTAAATCCTAATCTTGTCTGTATAAAAAGTAATTCCATTTCCCCAGTAACGTATTCCAGTCTGTTTCATCCAACAAACATAAGTTCCAGTGTATTTCTTCCACAATAAATTTCATACAGTTTCTCTCAACAATAACTTCTTATTTCCCCCCACATGTTCTACTCAATTTTCCATCCTTATTCCAGTTTGTATCTGCTGTGTCTCTGTCTGGCCATGATGATTGGGTGTCTGGTGTTGATTTCTGTGTTGAAGGTAAGCACTGGGAAATTGCCTCATGTCATTATTTTAAATTGTCAAATGTTTTTTCCCAAAAGAAAAAAATTTATTCATTTCCTACAGTCATCTATGTGAGTACTTATGAGACTTGTCTTGCTAATGACCTTCAACAAGACAGAAATGTCCTGAGTTGCCTCAATATCTACCAAAACTCAGAGCCACAACTCAGTATATCCTTACATTCAAATTTTGGAGTTGCTTTCCTTGTTTGTTTTTTTTATAAGAATTATCAATCAAACTAAGGGCTTTTCCCTTCACTATTGATGCAGGTGTGGCTGTGTAGTAAGAAGTTTGCTTCTCAACCACATGGTTTCAGGTTCATTCCCACTATATGTCACCTTGGGTAGATGTCTTCTCTAAGTTCTGGGCCGACAAAAGCCTTGTGAGTAAATTTGTTAGATGGAAACTGAAAGAAGCCTGTTGTACGTATGTACATATGTGTGTATATTTTACTGTTTCCTTGCTTTGACATCACATGATAGTTGTAAGCCAATGTCGCCATCATGCAAGTGGAATCCTTCATTTCCAATATTCTGTAAAAGACATGTCTGGTCATGAGGAAATGTTATCTCATTATAGATGAGGGTTGGCAACTGGAACCGTAGAAAATCTGCCTTGACAAATTCAGTCCAACCCATATGTGCATGGAAAAGGAAAAACAAAAATGATGATGCTGTAATTTTAGCAGGTTAAAAAAATTGGAGGTAACTTTCCTTCATTAAATATTCAAGAAGACCTTCCCACCACAACAGAATTGAGATCTTAAAACCAAAGTGCCAAATATTAGTGTGGGTGCTGGTGCCATGTAAAAAGCACCCAGTACTCTGTAAAGTGGCTAGTGTTAGGAAGGCCATCCAGCTGTAGAAACCAAGCCAAACAGTTTATGGAACCTGGAACTGTCCCTGGCCTTGCCAGTTCTTGTCAAGCCATCCGACTCATGCCAGCATGGAAAACCAACATTAATTGTTGATGATGATGATGATGAAATATATTAGTCTGCACTTGATTTATATTTGAAGCATTTGTATTCAGGCATAGCTATGTAGTTAAGAAATTGAACCCACTGTATGCTACCTTCAGTCAAATACCTTGTTACAAACTCAGTTTGACCAGAGTATTGTAAAAGAAATTTGGTATTCAGAAGCTGTGTGGTGGCCCATAAGTTGAACTGTGTCTGTGAGAGCAACTTCCTCAATTACTCACATCAGCTTTGAAGATCCTTTAAAACACTAGGTGTACTGCTCTTCCTCAGCTGAGAAATAAAAACATGATGTGTATGTGTGTGTGATAATAGTGTTGGGTATGTTCCTAGTGATATGCTGATAAAACACATTCACTGTCTATGGCTACCTGGGAATTCCTCTGTACGTTGAGTATAAAACAAATGATAGAGACGGAAAATGCAATACACGGGGAACTTTATTGCTTACAATGATCTTTTCTACACATCTTGCATCAATCCTCCATGGGTGGGAAACTAGACAACTTGGTGCAGAAGTATTTCGTCAGGTGATATAATTAGGGCTATCTCGTTAAATGAACTCTGTTTCATGAAACACATTCTCATGAACACACACACACACACACAAATATGTATATGTATACAGGGTGGCCTAAAAATCATGAACAAAATAAGTTCAATACGCTTTGGAATTATCTAAGACATGCTTCAGTTGTTAAAAAGTTGAATAAAATAATGATGAATACACACATACTTGTCCATGATGAACAAAATTAATAATATAATATAAATAAAATGTGAAAGGGTTTGGTGCGTGACTTTTGGCTCACTCTATGTGTGTTTGCATACATTCACACATATATGTGTGTGTGTGGGTATACATATATATATATATTTGTTTTTTAGAGCTACCATGGTATCTGCCAGGATAATATATCCCTCTAAACTCACGCATGTACGTGCACTCTCTCTCTCTCTCTCTCTCACACACACACGCACTCTGGATTCTCCTAGGGTTTTAGTGTATGAATGTCTAACAACATTTTTTTTCGTTTGTTTTCTTTTGTTTTAGCTCTGATGTTTTTATCTCTTACTTTTCTTCACCCAATAATTTAAAAGGCAAGTTCACATAAGAAAGGATTATTATACAAAGTAGCTGGCATATTAGTCTGACCCTTTGACTTTGCTCTCAGTTCTTTAAGATGATCAAGACAGTCCACTACTTATTTCTTTATGGCTTTATAGCAAATTAACCGCCATTTCTATAAATACAAACATTATATGAAAAACAATATGTATATATAAAAGTCTAATAATTTAATAGTAATAAATGCATGTTGTGTTTGTTTATGTTTAGATAATGGTGATCTTCTATTGGCAAGTTGTGGACAAGATTTCATTGTGCGTATATGGAGGATTTCCCAGAAAACTACTCCCGAGGAGAACAGTAACATTATAGTCAGGGATAAGCCTGCTACTGGAAATATTCAGATGAAGGAAACCCTGATCAATGTACAGAGTAAAGGTATGTCATTATATATCATGTATCTGTCTGGTGGACATTGGCACAAACTGTTGAGAGCCAACCTAGATGATTAATCTGTTCTGTCAAAGTCTCTGGGTATCAGCAAACAAACATATTTTGATATTATTTTGGGTGTGTGAGTCAGTCATCCAGGCCTCTTCTCCACACACAAAGACATGCTTACATTATGCAAAATCAAAATCATCATTGTGCCCATTGTGACTTTATAAGCAAAGTCCATAACTGGACTCAAATTACGTTCATGTATCCATCGCAAATACATGCAGTATTTTTTCTATCCTTGTTTTTTTGTTTTCCAATCCATTCCTTCAAACGTTCATATGTCAAAATTGACAGGAGTAACTTGTTATGGTTATTATTATTATTATTATTATTATTATTATTATTAAGAAGGCGGTGAGCTGGTAGAATCATCAGCATACCAGGAAAATGCCTAGCGGTATTTCGTCTGTCTTTACATTCTAGGTTTAAGTTCTGCCAAGGCCAACTTTGTTTTTCATCCTTTTGGGGTCAATAAAATAAGTACCAGTTGAGCACTGCGGTCAATGTAATCGACTTACACACTCCCACCAAATTTCAAGCCTTTTGCTTATAGCAGAGAAAACTATTTTTATTATTTAGGTGGTGAGCTAATAGAATCATTGATACAACAGACAAAATGCTTAGTGACTTTATATTCTGAGTTCAATGTCCACCAAGGTCGACTTTGCCTTTCATCCTTTCAGAATTGATTAAATAATTACCAGTTAAACACTGGAGTTGATACAATCAACTGGCCACTTTGCCCAAAATTTCAGGCCTTGTGCCTATTGTAGAAAGGACTATTATTATTATTGTTATTCTTTTTTTTTCAAAGGTTAATAAAAAACAAACGCATGATGATACAAGAAAAAACGATGCCCTCCACTCCAGGCCATGGTGGGTACTACCTGAAATGGAAAAAAAATGGCATTTAATGAACTTCGTTGAAATACAAAGTTTTTCATGCATCTTCATGTGTTTGTTTTTTATTAACCTTTGAGATCGGGGCAACCTTTCTGCTGCACCCTGTATTTGGTTACAGTGTTTTACATTCAAGAATCAGATACCATTGAGGTTAAGTTTGCCTTTCATCATTTCTGGATCAGTAAAATAAAAGTACCAGTCAAGTACTGAGTTGACTTAATCAGCTCTGTTCCCTCATTAAATTTCTGGCTTTGAGCCTATATAATGAATTATTATCATTGACTCTTTAGCATTTAAACCAGCCATATCCAGCCCAAATATTCTACTTGTTTTATGTTCAAACTGGCCATATCTGGCTTCTTGCTCCAGTCCTAGGAAGTCATTCTAAAAACAAAGAATCACACCATCAAAATCTCAACTCTAAAAGTAATGCATGATTAATGCAAAACTATATGAATAAATAAAACATAACGTTTGACAGAATAATCTGAATACTAAAAGGTTAAGATGGTGAAAAGTCAGTTGTATCTCTTCTTGTTTTGAGTTCAGATCCTACTGAAGTTAACTTTGCCTTTCATTGTTCTAGGGGTTAAATAAGTACCAGTCATGTACTGGAATGGGTTAAACTTAATTGAATTTATTCTGTGTAAGATATAATTGTTATTTAAAAATAAATTAATATTACAGATACATCCCCGACTTCCTGGCATCCTTAGCTTCAGTCCCATGCCAGATTATACATTTTGCTGGATTAAAAGTGGTCACGTTATAGTAACTCATTATAATAGTTCTGAGCAAATTGCTAGAAGACTGCTTCCATATTATTAGTTACTTTTGTTTATTCACTAGAAGCATGTTATAAATAAAAGTTGGAAATATATATAATAATATGAAAGTGTAACTATTAAAAACAAAATCCAATGCTTTGCACAAACCTAACCACTCTTCCCCCCACTGGATCTCCTTCTGAAATGTTATTGTGAAGGACATCATTATCATCCTTTAATGCCTGTTTTCCATGCTGGCATGGCTTAGATGGTGTGACTGGAGCTGATAAGGCTGGGTGCCACATTGTCTGTTCTGGCATAGTTTCTACAGCTGGATGTCCTTCATAATGCCAACCACTTTACAGAGTGTACTGAGTGCTTTTTATGTAGCACCAGCACTTTTGACATGGCACCACTTTTCCTCTTTTATGCAAGATCACTGTAATCTCTGCAGCCAAGTTAAGTTTTCTTTTAACTGAGAAAACGTTCTTAGTGGGTAAACACGTGTTGTTAGATTTAGTTTTAAACACTTTCACTTTCATATTATCACAGTTAGCTGTAGGAAGAGTATTTCTGCCTTCATCAAGTATTACTACTCAATAAACAAATGAATACTATAAAAATTGAAATTTCCTGCAACTATAATGGTTGCAGGAAATTTCAGTGTTCTCTTCATGTAAATTATGTCTGGATTAAAAGAGCTGCTGAAAAATTGGTAAGGTTCCTGCATTATTTGCTCTGTTGTTTCACTGAAGGCTGGGTCTTTGTAGTTGCTTGTTCTACATTCTTCACAATTCCAGTCTTTACTATGTCTTACTATTTCAAATCAGATTTTCATACACTGATTATGAAGTCAACAAGATTTCATTATTCTTTATTGAATACCTTCTGTCAAAATATGAAGTAACTGAGTGGAGTCAACTGTTTCATTGAAAAAAAAAAACACTTTTCTTTTTTTGTAATTTGATTATTTGTTTGCTTTGATGAATATGTCTATTTCTCTTCTTTCTGGTTCATAGGCTCTAGTCTCTGCTTTGCAATTACATTGGAATCAGTTTTGCTGGGTCATGATGGATGGATTTACAGTGTTAGATGGCATCCCCCCATTGAAAAAGGTATGTGTACCCTCTCTCTCTCTCTCTCTCTCTCACACGCACACACTGTGTAGACAGCATGACCAGATAGTTAGGGTGTTTATTTGACTACTTATAAACTAGGGTTTATGACTGCTGTAGCTCAGAAAGAGACACATATCAGGGATGGCACAGTCTGATAGGAAAATTTCAGTCCAAGAAACTAGAAACAGATGAAACCCAAGGGCAATCTGGTTCCCCATGAGATTCTCCTAGTGGACACACTCAAAGGTATTTGCTAATTCAAAGACGATATTGTTTGCACTGAATTTCTCACAATCTCCAGTCAAACTGTATCTACAGAAGCCCTCCTTGTGGTCACTGAGGTGATGAAGGTCATTGTTAAAATAGTGTTTTTGTTACTCAGGCCCTAAAATAATCACTACCTAATCATTTCTCCCTGGAATATAATGCCACTGGAATACCCTTCTTGCTCAGACTTTACTTACAAAGATTCACACTGAACAGCAGCCATTTTAATTTCACTTGACTGGGAGAAGAAACTACAAACATGATGGATACTGCTCCTACCACTCCTACCTCTCCTGACTAAACTTTAAAAGAAAATATGATGGTTTTTAATCTGCTGTAGGTGTGATATATTTCTGGGTCAACCACTATACTTTGCCTTGACACAGTACATACTTAACTGTGATAAGGCAGGAACAGGTACTGCCTGAGTACATAGAGAATGTTAACTACAGCAAAGTACTATCCTTTCCTGCATTAGATTATTTTGAGATATTTACATTGTTTTGTTGGTTTTTATGGACACATATATCATCATCATCGTCATCATCGTTTAACGTCTGTTTTCCATGCTGGCATGGGTTGGACGGTTTGACTGGGATCTGGAAAGCCAGGAGGCTGCACCAGGCCCCAATCTGATCTGGCAGTATTTCTACAGCTGGACGCCCTTCCTAATGCCAACCACTCCCAGAGTGTAGTGGGTGCTTTTTATGTGCCACCAGCACTGGGGCCAGAAGAGCTGGCATCAACCACAATCAGATGGTGCCTTTTACATGCCACCTGCACGGAAGCCAGTCAAAGCGGTACTGGTATCGGCCACGTTCAGATGGTGCATTTTACGTGCTACCGGCACAGGGGTCACAACTACAATTTCCATTTGATTTGATTTTGATATTGCTGTTGATGTTGATTTATTTGACTCAATAGGTCTCCTCAAGCACAGCATGTCGCCCTACGATCCAAGGTACTTTGGAGTGGGCTGGTTATGCGACACTGGTGTAGGTTACAGTTGTAGACTCACTTTATTTGCCAGATCTTCTCAGTCACAGCATACCTCCAGAGGTCTCGGTCTTTTGTCATTGCCTCTGTGAGGCCCAATGTTTGAAGGTCCACTCCAACCCATGTCTTCACCACTCCATCCCATGTCTTCCTGGGTCTCCTTCTACCCCAAATTCCTTCCACTGTTTGGGAGTGGCACTTCTTCACACAGCTCTCCTTGTCTATCCACAGTACATCTTATGGAGTTTCTACCTGCACCTTTTCTACTGATTGAGCAGGGCCACCTACCTGAAGGGGTGTGTGATGTGTTCGCTTTCCTACTTACTAGAACATTGATCTTTGCAACATTGACTCTAAGGCCTTTCGATTCTAAACCTTGCTTCCACACTTGAAGTTTCTTCTCTAGTTCTGGTAGTGATTCTGCTATGAGGGTCAGGTCATCAGTTTAGAGGACTTCTTAGGGGGGCAACCTATCTTGAATTCCTCTGTTATTGCCTGAAGGACTATGATGAATAGGAAGTGGCTGAGGACTGATCCTTGGTGGACCCCTACGTCTACCTGGAATTCTTCACTATACTCATTTCCAATTCTAACCCTACTAACAGCATCTCCGTATAGGGCTTGTACAGCCCTTATTAACCATTCGTCAATCTCCAGTTTCTGCATCACCCACCAGATAAGGGATCAGGGGACCCTGTCAAAGGCTTTCTCCAAGTCCACAAAGCTAAGTATAGGGGTTTATCTTTAGCTAGGTATTTCTCCTGCAGTTGTCAAGCCAGGAATATAGATAGCATCAGTGGTGCTACTACCTGGCACAAAACCGAACTGCATCTCATTTAAGCAGACCCTCTCCCTAATTAGTTGGGCTATGACCCTCTCCTTGACTTTCATCACCTGATCCAGCAGTTTGATACCCCTGCAGTTATTTCTATCTAAAGCATCACCTTTACCCTTGTAGCAGTTGACTATGGTGCTGCTACACGTGTCATTGGGTATGACTCCATCATGAACTACCTGGTTTACAATACGGGTGACTAGGCCATAGCCCACACCACCAGATGTTTTGAGCATCTCAGCAGTGATTCCTGATGGGCTGGGGGCTTTTCCTGGCTTCATATCCTTAATTGCTTTATCTACCAGGGTGCTGCCTATTCAGATAGTTGGTCCCTCTACTGGATCAATATTTGGCTGGCTCTCCTCTTCCGATTCATTCTCCACGTTCAGCAGTCTTTCATAATGTCTCCTCCAAACTTCTTTCTTTTCCAAATCATTAAAAGCAAGTGCACCATCATCCATGTGGACACATTTCTCTCCTGTGACATCACAATTTTCTCTCACACACAGTCTTGCAATCCAGAATACTTCAGTTCTTTGGTCCTCACATTGCTGGACATTGGCAAACTTCTTTTCTGCTTTGCCCTTGGCTATATATACCTGTCACCCAGCCTCCCTTTTGGCTATCTGGTACGGTTCCCTGCTACCCCCACCCTTCCAGGATTTCCAGGCCTGCTTCTTTGCTCTGATGGCTTTGTCTACCGTATTATTCTGCCACCCCTTTACTCTAGCTCTAGAAGGGACTTTGCGCCATCCACAGACTTGGTCTGTGGCACTCAGTAATCTGTCTCGTAAGAATTTCCAGCTACTTGCTATGTCCGAGGACTGTAGCTCCTTCCTCTCTCATCAAATTTCTTGATGAGGATGTCCCTAAATCTCTGACCATGTGAAGTGTTCTTTGGCTTCCAAATCCTCCTCTTCTGGATTAGTCTGCTTCTTGGCATCCTTCTGGTTTTGAGTCGAAAGTCACTATTGACTAGTCTATGCTGGGGGGTGGTGCATTCCTCACCTGGGAGGGTCTTTGTATTTAAGAGCAACCCTGCGTCCCGCTGTATGGTGAGGATGAAATCAATCTGGCTAGCAGAGTCACCTGATTGATAGGTTATCAGGTGGCTGTCTGGCTTCCTGAACTTAGTGTTGCAGATTAAAAGGTTACATGCATCACTGAACTCCAGTAGCCTAGTTCCCTCATTGTTCTGGGAACTAATACCATGGCCCCTGTGTACACCAGTGAAGATACCAGATTTCTGCCCGACATGCCCATTAAAATCTCCAGCTACAAAGATGAGGTCATTGCCACTCATCTTTGAGGTAGCTTGCAGAAGGGTATCATGAAGATGGTCCTTCTGATCATTTGGTAGCCCCGCTTGTGGGGCGTAGGCAGAGATAATTGTAGCTGTGCTGTTCTGCAGGGCTAGCCTGAGCTTAAGCACTCTATTGCATACCCTGACAACCTCTATGACCTTATCTACCCATTTCTATGCAAGGAGTATGCCTACACCCCTACTCCATCCATGTTACCTTGCATATAATTAGATACATTTTTGTGTGTGTGAACACACCCACATACACATAACTCACAGTCTACATATACACACATGCAAATACATATATTGATATTTACACAATATAAATCCAGTCAATGAAAATATTTATATCCAAATGATAATGCATCAATTTATGACAGTTTGAATATTTCGTTTATATTTCAAAAAACAGTCTTGGGGTCAGTGTTGGTCTAGAAGACAGTTGGTACTGGAGGAAACTTTGGGGTATGGAGATAGTCCTTTGGAAAAAAAAACATGGAAATGTAGATAATTTGGAGAAATTGGCTCTGTCCAAGAAATGAAAACAGCTTGGGGATCAGACAGGTCATTAAAACAGGGTCAGATGTTATTAGAAATGGGGATAGTTCTATGGAAGAGACACAATTCTATAAAATGAGCATAGTTGTTTTGTTTTTTATAAATAAAAAAGAACATTATTACTGTAGCATTGTAATAATATTTTATTGTAATTTTCCAGAAAATGGTTGGCATCAACCTCTGCGACTTCTTACTGCTTCCATGGATAAAACCATGATACTTTGGTCTGTTGATAAAGATTCTGGAGTTTGGGTTGAAGAGGTAAAAATCTAGCAACAATGTTTGAGCTTTTCCTTATTTGTCTTCAATGCATGTGTGTGTATTTGCAGACATTCATGTTTATGTATGTATGTGTGGCTATTTTTTTATGTGTGTTTGCATGACAGAAAGAGCACATGAAATATTTGCCTGCAGTATAGATATTATGAACAATCAAATATTATTGTAAACCAAGCCTCTTGCATCACAAGCCTTGACACATGCACACTCATAAACTTGTTCATACTCACATTCATATACACATGCTATATTATTAGTTATAGATTTCTATGAGACTAAACTCGGGTTCATAGCTTTCCCAACTGTGTGAGTGATGAGGGATTGCCTGTCTGATGTGCTGGTTTGTTGGTAGTTTTTCTACTGATGTGCATATTGTTCACCAAAATACACTTGGCCAAGGGGCTATATCATGAGATAGAAGCCAGAACCACATGGTTGCAAGGCAAATATATTAACCACACAGACATGCCCCCCCCCCCAACACACACACGACAGGCTTCTTTCAGTTTCCATCTACCAAATCCACTGACAAAGCTTGTGTGTGTGTATACACACACACAGACTGACGGACAGGTAAATGATAGAAAATAGAATAAATGTCATTTACAATCACTACAGATGTTTTGATACACGATAATGATTACACAGCACCTCATTACACAACATCTCACCAATGTACTACAGGTGTAAAATATGTTGAAAAACTTGTAGTGATTTTAAATAAAGAAAATTGTTCATTCCATTTTCTATCATTTATCTATTTATATAAACTCTACAGATATTATGGAATTCCTGATGTACATCCAGTAGCAAGAGCATTTCCACTACATGATATCAGGTAGCCAATAACTGTGGACAGACTTTGCATAACATATCGCCAGGCTTGTACCTGAATCTTTATTTAACTATATATCATGTATATATTACTGTAACCGTGTGTCTTTTGTAGGTTCGTGTTGGAGAAGTTGGTGGAAATACATTAGGGTTTTATGGTGGTTTGTTCAGTCCATGTGGTGATTCTATCTTAGCCCATGGTTACCAAGGTGCTCTACATCAATGGACATTTAATAAAGTAAGTAGTTTAAAGACATCTTCCTTTACTTATTCCTGATAATGTAAATACTTAATTTTTTTTTTTTTGTCATATGATCTATTTTGATAATCCATCCTAAGTGACAAATCTAACTGAATGCCACTTCTTTTCTTAAACATTACGTCCTGTAAATTTAATCATATTTAGAATATTGGTGCCCTAACTGTGTTTTCCAGTTTTGGAATATCTACCCCACGACCCCACATATTATAAAAAGTGACCTATGGGCTGGCACAGGAAGGGCATCTTGTCATATAAAGAAAATATCAAGTAACCTACCCAACTTCTGCTAGTATGGCAAAGTGGCAGTGGGTGTACAAGGATGATGATGAGTGTATTGGAGAAATGAAAGTTTTAAGTTGAACTGGGTGGATTTGAACTCAGAACCATGACATAACCAATAGCAATGTTTAAAAAGATGCTAGTTTGTTGGTCTTTATCACCACCACCACTGTGGTGTATAATTAATGGTCAAAGCAGTTACAATCATATACCATGTTGTAGGACCGTTTACAGTTACTAATACATATACTATAGTACCTACTTCCCTGCAAGACATGTACTATAATGCAAACTACTTTACTAATATTTGTATTACTGCATTAAGTTTACTATAACATGTTCTGCATTAAAAGAAAATATTGTAGAGCTAATTCTAAATAAGCAGTATCAGCAGGTACTTCAAAATTCTTAGCTCTTTATAAGCATCTGTTGCAAATCACAGCCTCCTGACAGCAACACAGCTCCAACAGCAAAGAACTACATTCTACAAGATATCTAACTAGCATGACTTCCCTGGGAAAGTTGGCTTGCTATGCTGGTCTGCAGTTTCCCTGCTGCTAACATGTTGGTGTCAGGAGGCTACATTTTGCAACATTTGGTGTCAGAAGTTGGATCATCCATGGAACTGGAAGGAGTGTGCACAAGGAGTCAGGCAGGAAAGGGAGAGGTGTCTCTGGCTGCACTTGTCACAGTAGCTGGAACTTTATTTTCTCCTTCATAACACCTTAAATCAACTTAGAGGCACCTAAGATAAAGCAGGGTTGCATGTATGGATGACAGTTTTGTTTTCTTTTCAAAACACTGAATGGGAAACTAAAACATGCTAACTCAGATGATCACAATAGTGGATTAAGCTTTAACTATATTTATAAATAATCTTCTAAGAAATTTTTGATTAGGATTGATTAATTTTGGTTGTAGAATATTGATTTTACTTTCATTCAATAATTGGTTTCAGTCACTTGACTTCAGTTATGCCAGAGCACTGCTTTCAACAATTTGTATTTATTTTTCATCAATGATATTGACTCCAAATACTTTGATATTTATTTCTTTGTTCACATAAGATACAAAAGTGAAGTGATTGCTACCTTAAGGGGAAATAATTCAATGTCATTTAAATTCTTTAGTATCTGCAGTGGAATGATATATCTCACTTACCTTCATATGTGTGTGTATGTGTACATATACGGTTAATGTGTTCCTCCTATCATATCTTAACTTTTCAACACCTTTTCTGAATTCACACCAAGCTTTTTTAAATCTCTCTCACACGTGAGGTTTTTAGAGTTTTGCAAGTTACACGTTGACTTCATCAGTGCTTGGGGTGCAGAAAAAAAAAGTCAGTTCACTGTGAACCGCTTGGTGTTAAGAAGGGCATTCAGTCATAGGAATCATGCCAAAATCAAGACATTAGAGAAAGACTGTTCCTTCAGTCCATTGAATCCTGTCAAAATACCGTAGAAAACCGTGTAAAATGATGATGATGATGAGGAGGAGGATATAGAACGGACTTCAGCATAGTTTCCATCACCCAAATTCTACTCACAAGTTATTGGTCAACCCAAGGCTGAGGAATATGTCATTTGCCCAAAGTGTTACACTGTGGGATTGAACCCATACTACATGATTGTGAAGTGAGCTTTTTAATCATATATCCATGCCTATGCCTTGTATTAATGTATTTGTGAGACCTAATCAGCTCTGCAACCAGTATCTTTTCCTTCTAAAACAAACACATTCCCCTGTCTTTTATTGCTTCTTGCCACCAACTTTTCTTTGTTTTCTACTGTCCACATAAAGTGGACAGTATTTTGTACAATGTAAGAGTGGAATAAATGAGCCAAGACAGCAGAGCATCAGACGAAATTCCCTGCTGTGTATAGCTTCCTCTCTATTTTGAATTAGAGTTTCAAGTTGACGAAAACTTTTTCATCTATAAAAGAAGTACTTCTCTTGGAGTGGTTGATGTTAGGAAGGGCATCCAGCTGTAGAAACCATGCCAAATCAAACTGGAGTCTGCTGCAGCTCTCCAGCTTGCCATCTCTGGTCAGACATTAAATGATGATGATGATGATATATATATCATCACCATCATCATCATTTAGCATCCGTTGTCCATGCTGGTTTAGGTTGGACAGTTTGACCAGGGCTGGTAAACTGAGGGGCTGCACCAGACTCCAGTCTGATTTGGCATGGTTTCTACAGCTGGATGTCCTTCTTAACACTGACCACTTTACAGAGTGTGCTGGGTGCTTTTACATGGCACTGCAAGGACGCTTTTACATGGTGCCATACAAGCGTTTTTACATAGCACCACTTGTACTTTAGATGGCACCATCACTTGTACTTATTACGTGGCATCGATACAGGACCATTGCAGGTCAATCCTGGTCACCAGAGGCACCGGTCTTAACACTTCTGCTGTGGTGTACAGGTCTTCTTCAGTACAGCAAAGCACCAGGCATCTCAGTCCTTTGTCATCTCACCTAAAAGGGTCAGCATCCAGGAGTTGTTCTTCAGTACTTTGTCCCATGTCTTCCTGGGTCTCCCACTTTCACTTGTTCCATCTACTTTGAGAAATCAGCACTTCTTTATGGAGCTGTCAGCATCCATCCACATCACATGACCAAACCAGTGCAGTCTTCTCTCTTGCTCACAACTAATTCCCCTTGTGCCTAACTTCTCTCTCAATGTATCAGCACACTATTGAACATGTACACTTGCATTACACATCCAGCGGAGCACTCTAGCCTCATTTCCCTCTAACTTTTGCATGTCCTCTGCATTCAGGGATCATGTCTCACAACCATATAAAACTGCTATCCATATACATGCATCGTACAACCTTCCTTTCACTTGGAGAGAAAAACCTTTTGTAGGCAACAGAGGTAACAGCTCTCTGAATTTCCTCCATCTTATTCTTATTCTAGCTATCAAACACTCTATGCATTCTCCCCAACTATGAATTTGGTCCCCTAGGTAGCAGAAATTATCTACTACCTCTGATGAACGACCAAGGTATTTGAGAGAATCAATTTCCTGAGTCTCTAAAGTTTTTATGGATCCTGTGCATCTTCCACATAAGAAAACTATCTTTTCTGATAACCTTCCTATTAATCCACTGCACTTCTTTTGTGTCCAAAGCTTACACTACGTACACCATATGGTATTCCTGCCTATGCCTTTCCTACAAATCTAACAGGGTCACCTACCTGAAGTGGGTAGGGCCCTGTCTGTTTCCTTGCTTACTAAGACTTTAGTTTTTTCTAAGTTAACCTTAAGGCCCTTAGATTCCAGGTTTTGCTTCCACACCTGGAGTTTCTCTCCTAGCCCTGATTTGGAATCTGCTATGAGGGCAACATTATCAGCATATGGGGTTCCCAGGGGCTGCTGGTCTTGAATTCCTCTGTTATGGCCTGGAGGACAATGATGAAAAGGAGGGGACTGGGGACTAAGCCTTGATAAACCCCTACCTTTACACCAAATTCTTTGCTGTACTCGTGGTTAACTCTCACCTTACTAACAGTATCTCTTTGCATGGTCTGTATGGCTTTCACCAACCACTTGTCTATCTCTAGCCTCCTCAGAGCCCACCATATCACACAAGATAGTATACGGAAGGCTTTCTCTTAGATCTACAAATGCCAAGTATAATGGTTTATTCTTAACTATTTCTTTTGCAGTTGCCTGACTAGCAAAATAACAATGGTAGTGCTTCTTCCCTGGACAAAGACAAACTGCATTTCATCTATCCTAATTTTGCTCCTAATTAATTGGGCTGTAGCTCTTACACACACACACACACACACACATATACAAAACAAGGTTAATTCCATTAATTGCACCTATCACCTATAAAAAATATTTGCTTTGTATTTAATCAAGAAATGTTAGTATTTTATATAGGGCTGTATAGTAAGTTCTGTTTGATTTTTAGTACTTATTTAAAAGTACAAACAGGATGATACTGCAGATTTGATAACATATATAAGTTCTTTTATTTTTTATCACTTCTCTTTTTGAATGCTTAATTTGAAAAAATTCTTTGGTTCTTTAATTAAAATATAAATTTAATTAAATATATTTAATTAATCTTCTCTGTCCTTTGCTGTGCATACTGTCTATCTAAATGGTTTTGCAATGATTTAAATAAATGGAAGTTTGATGGAGTGAGGTCTGGGGAATATGGATGGTATAGCATTTTTCCTATCCAAAGGATTCCTGAACATTTCAGTAACTTCTTCAATGTGAGGTTCAGCATTATCATGATGAAAGAGAACTCCACTGCAGTTTATTAAGGCAAGATGTTTACTATCTAAAGCAGTCTTCAAATAGTAAAGCTGCTAAAGATTGACTTCAGAAGTTGCTCTTTGATTTGACCCTAAAGGCTCATAATGAATACTTTTTTCCATATCCCACCAAACGCTCAATAAAGTTTTCTTTGGATAATATACTTTTTGTGGATGTAGTACAAGTTTTTGATTTGGACTTAGCCTCTGTCTGCAAGTGCTTAATATTACTGTAAAGATTCCATTTTTCATCTCCAGTCATGATCCAGTTTAAAAATGGTGCTTGATGGTTATGTGTACGGAATGATTCACAACAATCAAGCTTGTGTTCATAATTTGCTGCCTAAAGAGCATGAGGAACCAATTTCCACCTACTTAAAAACTTCCTTGCTTTTCAAATGATTATGAATGGTCAGATGCTAATGTTAAATTCAATGGAAAGTTTTCTCACTGCCATAGTAGGATTCCTTGCAAGTGTTGCCTGTAGCATTTTGTCTTTCAATTTGGAAGGATGTTCTGATTTAGGCTTATCAAGTAAATCAAAATTGCCATGTCTGAATTTTGCAAGTACTTTCATTTGCTGCATCTTGACTGTAGTTTTTGAACATTTTTGAACATCTTTTGGCTGCTTCTCTTTGGTTCCCTGATGGGTCCTTTGTATAGAAAATTAAATATGCTAAAATTAAAGTTGTTGCTTTATGGGAACTTTTTATGAGATGATTATGCCTCATTGAATCCTGAATCCTATCAATATTTTTAGTTTCTGCAGTAATAGGTTTCAGGAGGTTGAAACTTGTAATTAGACAGAACTTGGTATAGGTAAACTGAATCTCTTGTACAGTTTTATGTTGGCTGCTTTACCCTGTTTTCTTGATGAATAATTACTGTAATGTCTGGCATGCTATACTCTTTGTGATCTCTATGGTTACTATTATCAGGAGAAGCTATGTTGGGAACCAGCTGTAACAGGAGGTGGACATTTCAAGGCTGTTGATGATATTGCTTGGGATCCATTTGATGGGAGTTACTTGCTTAGTGTCAGCTTGGATCAAACCTGTAGACTTCATGCCCCTTGGGTGACAGATACCCTACAGGTAAGGACAAACTTTTTGTTGTTTCATATCAAGATATCACTGCTGTCTGGTTGGATATCACTGATGCTTCTATCTGTGGTCAGTATCACTGTAGACATCAGAGGCAGATATTGATATCAGATACATTATTAATAAAAGATGGTGATACTGAAGATATCAATAATATAAATATTTAGTATTTTTGTGTTTGATTCAACATTTATCTTCATCTGCTGGATGTGAAATGTCAGTGTGCATACACGACAGAGTGTAAGCGCCCTGAGAGAAAAGTTGGATTTAAGAAGCATCAGATGTGGTGTGCAAGAGAGATGACTGCGCTGGTATGGTCATGTGTTGCAAATGAATGAGGACAACTGTGTGAAAAAGTGTCATACCCTAGCAGTTGAGGGAACCTGTGGAAGAGGTAGACCCAGGAAGACCTGGGATGAGGTGGTGAAGCACAACCTTGGAACATTAGGCCTTACTGAGGCAATGACTAGTGACCAAAACCTTTGAAGATATGCTGTGCTTGAGAAGACCTGACAAGTCAAGTGAGACCACAACCCATGGCCTATGCCAGTGGGTGTAACCAGCCCACGTATGAGTACCCCTCATTCATTAGACAATAAACTTTGCTTGCGAAGACCTGTTGAGGCAAGTGAAATCAAAATCCAAATTGCTGATGTGGCCAGTGGCACGTAAAAAGCACCATTCAAGTGTGATCGTTGCCAGTGTTGCCTTACTGGCACATGTGTCGCTGGCATGTGAAAAACAACATTCGAATGTGGTCATTGCCAGTGCCGCCGGACTGGCTTCCGTGCAGATAGTACATAAAAAACACCTTTTGAGCATGGTCATTGCCAGAACCACCTGACTGGCCCTCGTGCCAGTGACATGTAAAAGCACCCACTATACTCTTGGAGTGGTTGGCATTAGGAAGGGCATCCAGCTGTAGAAACTTTGCCAGATCAGATTGGAGCTTGGTGCAGCCTTCTGGCTTGCCAGTCCTCAGTCAAACCATCCAACCCATTCCGAATGGAAAGTAGACGTTAAACGACGACGATGATGACTGTAAATCATGTTCTTTTGTAAAATTTAAGTCTTTCTTGAAACCATTTCTTCTGCAGCGACCAACATGGTATGAAGTTGCCCGTCCTCAAGTACATGGCTATGATATACAATGTCTTGCTGCTCTACATCGTTACAAGTTTGTCAGTGGTGCAGATGAGAAAGTGTTAAGGGTGTTTCATGCACCAAAGAATTTTATTGAGAATTTTTGCAATATTAGCAAATTGGACATCGAAGTGGAATTGAAAAATAAGGTAAATATTGTCTCACATTCGATGGTATTTTGTGTTCTTCTGCAGTCAGTGAAGTTATTTGGATCTAAGTCATCCCTGGTCTAATAGTTAAGCACTAGCACAGCCCTGCTCCAGCAGTTTAACCGGAGCATAGCTTTTATTTTTCAAGTCTAATATATCTAAGACAACATTATCCAATATGTTCTTTCACTTTTAAGAGTGTGATTAGAGGGAAATTAGGCTGCTGCTTCTTGCAAGCCTAGTAACCTCAAAGTTCTACTGGTCTGTGAGTATCAGATGTAGTAATGCTATTTTTATAGCTAGTCATCGTTTAGCCCTTGGTCGGCCTTGATTAACAGCTAGAAATTAACCTTTTTGTTGCTAGACTTTCATTGAAATATTCTGCCTTTCTTTCATTTAATTTTCAAAGTAATGATAAATTTAATAAAAATAACTTTGTTATTATTAATCAGAAGCTTAGAACATAATTAATGTGAAATTTTGATGCAAAATTTTAATTTACATGACTTGAAAATGTGAAGTTTTTGTCATAGAACCAAGGATGGTCTCAAACATTTTGATATCAAAAGGAGGCTTTATATTTCAAGATTCTGTGATCTATAACAATAAAAGTTCATCTTTTGTGTGGATCTTTTCAGGAAATTTCTTCTGTGCCACAAGGAGCCAGTGTTCCAGCCCTTGGCCTCTCCAATAAAGCTGTCTATTGCAATGAGAAAACTGCTGAAGAGGAGGTCGAGGCCCATCCCAACGAGCAATACCCTGAGGTTTATTTTTCTCCAGTGACACTTCACGGTTGGTAGATTATGCTTAGATTAATCATCATCATCATCGTCATTGTTACTGACTTTATTTTCCTAATTATTTACCTGTGAGGAAAAAAACTAAAGTGAAAGTTCTTTACAAGAATTTTAGAGTAGGAGACAAGTCGATTACATCGACCCCAGTGTTTCACTGGTACTTAATTTATCGATCCTGAAAGGATGAAAGGCAAAGTTGACCTTTGAGAAATTTGAACTCAGAATGTAAAGATGGATGAAATGCCGCTAAGCATTTTGTCCGGCATGCTAACAATTCTGCCAGCTCACCAACTTACTAAAGCATGTAAATATTGGATAAAAAAGAACTTCAGGATATCAAAGAAAATTATTTCATTTCTCTTGAGGCTTCTAAATTCTTATCAGGTATATTGCAAGGTATATTTTTTCAAATGTAGTAAATTTACTAGGTTCTTGTTCAAAACACATTCACATATATACATAGCTATGGAGATATAATAATAATACCTTTCTTCAAAAAATGGTATGGGTTAGTAACAGGAAGGGTATCTGGTTGTAGAACATTGCTTCAATATATCTGGTCCAACCCACTACCTGTCTACTTTTTCCAGCATGGAATAAGTGGACATAAAAGGTGATGATGATCATTGTATTCATGTGTGTGTGTGTGTGTATGTGAGAGAGAGAGAGAGTGATTGCGTGAGTATCATCATCATCATCATCATCATCGTTGTATGTTTGCTTTCCATGCTGGCATAGGTTGAACAGTTGAACAGTATCTGACAGGTCAGAGGACCATGTCTTGCTCCAATGTCTCAGATGTAGCATAATTTCTACAACTGAATGCTCTTCTTATCACCAACTTTATAGTATGTACTGGGTGCATTTTTTCATGGAACCACCACTTAGGAGATTGTCTTGGCCTTACTAAGACAAAATGTCCTGTCAATTCTCTGCTATCTCAGCTCAGTTTACCAACCACTTTACAGAGTGTACTGAGTGACACCAGCACTTGTGAGGTCGTCTTGTAACTGGTAAGACTAAATAGTCCCCACAATGGAAACTAGAAGAAAGAATTATGACTTTTGGTTGAGTGTTGAGAGAAATATGATAGGAGGGACAGATTTATTGCTGTGAGAGGAAGGAATGGAAGGTACAAGGAAAAGAATAGTGTAAGGGCTTAGTGAGAAAGAGAAAGGAATAGAGTGAAGGTGATGGAGTGAGTTGAATAGGAGAATCCAATGCTATCTCGCTTATATATATCACCATTATTTTATGTCTGTTTTCTATGCTGGTTTGGATTGGATATTTCGAAGGAAGCTGAGTCAGTTCTTATTGGAGTTGCAGCCTCCGAGACAGATCAAAGTACAACTTCTTGCTTCTGTGTGACAGTTTTGGTAATATTTCTATAGCAGAATGCCCTTCCTAACACCAACCTCTCCTGTACAGATCTGTGAATATTTAATCTCCAACCATTCTCCCAGCTCACCTCTGCCCTCTTGACGGTCAACTTTACACACCCAACCACATAATTCTCACCTCCTGTACAACCAATCCCAGTGTCACTTCGCTATGTCCTGTCATACTTCTCATTCTGCCCTGTAAGTAAAACTTTTGTTTTCCTTTTCATTGCAACTCTTTTACAACAATAGGGATTTTGAATCCAAACACTCTTCCTTATACTCTACAAACCACAATACAGTAATATGTATTAGTTTGAGCAAGGATATTATAAAGTTTACTGGTTCAGAGAAGCAGGAAATATAGTAACAGTTATAAAGAAGCATACTAGTGTAAGTAGTGTGTTGGTCATTGGAAACTTTCGACTGAGTTGAATGGTTGGTTTTATTTTTAATGCAATCTAGAGCTCCCGAGTCTGTGGTTATTGTCCTGCACCTTTGTACCCCAGCATTGGTCCTATTGTTAGTGTTATGTCAATAAAGATGCCACTGTGGTGCATATAGTTATTACAAAGATATTTGTGGTCATTATGTCAATAAAATTATCTTTATCTTCAGAGCCACCTACAGAAGAACATTTACTACAGAACACACTGTGGCCTGAAACACAAAAGTTATATGGACATGGTTATGAGATCTTTGCAGTAGCAGCTGATCCTAGAGGAGAAATACTTGCTTCAGCTTGTAAAGTAAGGATAGTTGTTTTGTTGCTTCACTTCTAATTATATGTGAAAGAAAGGAGGATCAGTAGGTATGTGTGTGTGGTGTAAATCTATATATGCTTATGTGTGTGTATCTGAGTACTTGGTATGTAGGGCTTGAGTTTTAAAAAAAATCAACTGCTATTTCTAGCTGCTTCAGTAACTATATATGAGTTCCCCTATTGGTTTGTAACTATCATTTAGCCCTGGTCCACACCGAATGTTGTAAATACAAGATGTTCCAACTATAACCAGTCTGTCTTTTTATTCAGACAGTATATCTAGGACTTCCTTATCCAATGTGTTCATTCTTTTTCTTCTTTTTTGTTAGATATAATTTAAAGGAGATTTGTCTGCTATTTCTGGCAGGTCGAATAATTTCGTAAAGGCATCTTTAATTTCTCATGTTTACTCTTGCTATACTGAATTTTTTTTTTTCATTTACCAATGACCTTCACAAGATTTTCCAGTTTACTGATAGCCTTTACAAAATCTCTCAGTTTATCCAATGATCATTGCAAAATTTCCCAAAACTAGAGGAGTAAACCACAATTCAGAGTTGTTGCAATAGGAAGCAGAGTAAAATATTATCAAGATATCATCAGATTAGAAACCTGGTTCAAATTCTATCAACAGAATGAATTCTACCAAAGGTATCCAAGAGCTATGTAATGGTATTAAACCAGATGTTATATCAAATCTACCAGCTAACAGTCTGTGATATTGAAGACTCTGTAATTTTACAGATTATGACTGTTTTCTCTATTTCTCATTTTCAGGCTTCCAAAAGTGAATTTGCAGGAATTATCTTATGGAATTGTTCAAACTGGAAACAACTTGGTGTCCTTGAAGGCCCATCATTGACGGTCACTCAACTGGCTTTTTCATATGATGGTCAACATCTTCTGTCTGTGTCCAGGGACCGTACCTGGACACTTTTTAGACATGCAGTGGACCATGGTTAGTTGGGGTTTTTTTTCACACTTTTTTGATTTTTGTAATGTCTTTTTTAATGTTATTTGAATTTTTGTTGCAATTGATTTTGTTTGTGTAGTTATTTTTATTGCTGTGTGTACGTGTGTCTATATATATATCTACAAAAGGCAGGATGTGTGTGTGTACATGAATGTAATTTATGCACGTCCACAGATTAGCACGCATGTCGCTCCAATTTTAGGAGGACATTGGTCATGACCATGGCTGTACTTTTGTCAACCTATTTTTCCTGGGACACCCGCGGATTGTGGTAAAAATCGATTTTCAACCATAACTTTTACCTATTTTGAACGTCAGTGAAAACTGTAAGTTTGCTAACATGAGTTAAGTCCCCTTCTTGCAATGGCAAAAACGAAAAATAAATTTCAAAATATATGCTGTCACTCTCCCTCTCCCTCACACACATCAATACACACCTTCTCTCTCTCTCTCTCTCTCTCTCTCTCTCTCTCTCTCTCTCTCTCTCTCTCTCTCTCTTTCTCTCTCAAACTCACACTTTCTATCTCGCACCCCATTGTCAACATATACGCACGTCCCTGTCATTTTCTCTCTCTTACACTTTATGTTGACATCAAACAAAATGTACGTTTCCACATCAAAAAAACAAATGTTTGTGTTTGTATGTGTAGACTTAGAATATATCCTAATGTTAAGAAAATTTTACACAATCATTCAATAAAACTCAAATGGGATAAAGAGCACACGCTTTATCCGCCTAGACAGTGCAACGGGACCTGCTTGGTAATCAAGTCCCTGACGCCCCACTTTATTGAGGCCACCATTGTTACGGGGTGCGGGAGAGGGGAAAATGTTTTCATTTCAAGGATGCACCTTTATCCCTCGGGGTCAGACATGCTGCTTAACTTCCACAGATCGCAGTTCCCAGTGAGACCATGCTTTGATGGGGTTAGATGATGATGGGGGGTTCGAAAGGGCCGGCATGTGCAACCTAATCACTTCTGCTGGTCAAACTCCCAACCCATGCGTTCCCGTCATGACACTGATTCTGCAGAACTGGGTTGGGTGTGAAAACTAACTTTAAAGTATAAATATAATTTTTTTGAATCAGCAATGTTGTGATCGGATAGTTCCTTTTTGGGGTGAAAAATCAATAAACTGATTCCTTATAGGGTTTTCCATTCAATCAGGATGAAAAATCGATAAATTGATTCCTGATAGGATTTCCCACTAAAATTGGTTACACCCCATTTTCAACAATAACTTTTACCAATTTTGACATATTTTGTTCAAACTTTATGCTGGCGTTGCTTAGAACTTATGGAATCTTTGAATGCTGTAAATTCTCCAAAAACAAGAAAAAAAAAAAACAATCGATGAGTAGAAAAATCAATAAACCAATTCCTTATGGGATTTCCCAATCAAATTGTCTGCAACCCATTCTCAGCCAAACGTTTACCAATTTCAATGGATTTCGCTGAAATTTGACGTTGGTGTAACTTAGTTTGGTTTGAAACAAAGCTCTTGATTAGCTTAATAATCCTAACTTAATCTTGGGCAATGCTGGGTGAAACTGCTAGTGTATATATATATTAAAATATGAAAAAGTTTTGAGCTACACTGTCGATAATTCCTTGTCAACAAATCACCTGTTAACTTTGCACATTTGAAGACAAGTGGAATGAAAGATCCTTTACTTGAATAACAAGTAGAGGTTAGGGCACCTTGTTTTAAAAAAAAAAAACAATGCATCAGTAATATGTATTCATCTAATCCATGCTAACACAGTGTTCTGGTTTCTTAAACCATCCAACCCATGCCAGTATGGAAGGAGGAGGTTAAGTGATGATGATATATATATATATATATATATATATATCATCATCATCATCATCATCATCATCATCATCGTTTAACGTCCGCCTTCTATGCTAGCATAAGTTGGACGATTTGACTGAGGACTGGTGAAACCGGATGGCAACACCAGGCTCCAATCTAATTTGGCAGAGTTTCTACAACTGGATGCCCTTCCTAACGCCAACCACTCAGAGAGTGTAGTGGGTGCTTTTACGTGTCACCCGCACGAAAACGGCCACGCTCGAAATGGTGTCTTTTATGTGCCACCCGCACAAGAGCCAGTCCAGGGGCACTGGCAACGATCTTGCTCGAAAACCCTACAAAGGCCAGTCAGACGGTATATATATATATATATATATATATATATATATATATATATATATATATATATATATATATATATATATATATATATATATATATATGTCTGTACGTATTGTCGTCGTCGTTTAACGTCCGCTTTCCATGCTAGCATGGGTTGGACGATTTGACTGAGGACTGGTGAAACCAGATGGCTACACCAGGCTCCAATCTGATTTGGCAGTGTTTCTACAGCTGGATGCCCTTCCTAAAGCCAACCACTCAGAGAGTGTAGTGGGTGCTTTTACGTGTCACCCGCATGAAGGCCAGTCAGGTGGTACTGGCAAAGGCCACGCTCATCTCGCTCGAGAAACCTCATGTGTCACTCGCACAATAGCCAGCCCAGGGGCACCAGCAATGATCCCGCTCGAAAAATCCCAGAACCCCACACAAGAGCCAGTTCAGCGGCACCGGCAACGATCTCGCTTGAAAAACCTCATGTGTCACCCACACAAGAGCCAGCCCAGGGGCACCGGCAACGATCCCGCTCGGAAGATTTCATGTGTCGCCCGCACATGAGCCAATCCAGGGGCACTGGCAACGATCTCGCTTGAAAAACCTCATGTGTCACCCGCACAAGAGCCAGCCCAGGGGCACCGGCAATGATCCCGCTCGGAAGATTTCATGTGTCGCCCGCACATGAGCCAATCCAGTGGCACTGGCAACGATCCCGCTCGAAAGACTTCATGTGTCGCCCGCACACAAGCCAGTCCAGGGGCACTGGCAACGATCCCGTCTTGCTCAAGGCATTTCATGTGTCACCCGCACAAGAGCCGATGCTTTTACATGTACATGCACACATTCCAGTGGTTACTGCATACATTACATTATTACTGTGTCACAATTTGTGTTATAGGTAGTACTCCTGCTGTCAGTATTATTGATGTTTATGTAGTGTGTCTCAAGCAGGTCTTCTTGGAAGTATTACAACTATTTCCCCCACCCCCTTGAAAATTCCCCACCCTCTAAAATATCTTGATCTATGATATTGTCTCCTCCCCTCCCATTTCCTATAAAGCATTTCGTCTCCCTCTGGGATTCCTCACCACATCTTAAGTTCTTGAAAACCTGCTATATAGTTTCTCCCATTGAAGTTAGCCAACTCTCCCTGAAAATTCTCCACATCCCATGTCAGCAAAGCTTGCCACAACTCTCATGTTCCCTACCAATAATGTCTAAATGTATAATTCCTCATGGATTCATTGTCTTTTCTTGACAGCTTTATATATTTTCTCTCTCTCTCTCTCTCAGATATTCCATTTAAGAAAATTGCCTCTGTTGACAAAAAGACTTCAGCCCATTCTCGCATAATTTGGTCATGTTGTTGGTCACATGACAATGCCTATTTTGCCACAGCATCTCGGGATAAGAAAGTGAGTGTCTAATTTTATTTATTTATTCATTGGTAAAATGTAAAGAGAGCCATGAGTTGATGAAGTGGCTGAGTGGACAGGATATTGGGCTATCTGTTCAGAAGTTCAAACTTCTGAAGATGTTTCAGTTTTTCTTTCACGTAACCTCGGTTCACTTGGCTGTCACAAGGGAATAGGTACCACCAAAAACCTCACTCTCCTTGAAGTCTCTTCACTCTCTGTAAATTCTCCACATTCCATATCACCATATCAACAAAATTTGCTACAACTCTCATATTCTCTAGCAGTAACGTCCAAATGTATAATTCCTCAAGGATTGATTGTCTTTTTTTTTTGATAGTTTCATTTTTTTTTTTTTATAGTTTCATTTTTTTTTTATAGTGGTAGACAAGCATCATATTAAAGTGATGATTTATCTCAGTTTCTATGTCTTGGACAATACTTTTTCTTTTACGTAACTTCAGTTCACCTTGCAGTTACAGAGAAATGATATCTCTCATTTTAGTTTCTCTGGGACAATACATTCTATTCCCTCAGTTCACTTGACTACCATCCACGAACAGGTAGCAAATCATATCATATTACCTGTCATAGACTGGCATCTTGTTCAGGAAACATTTATTTTATTTTAGTGCCTTTCAGTCATTATCCTATCTTCTACACAATCTCATTTCCATCTAGATATTATGATAGAAGAGGTAACGTTAGACAGTCTGAGAGGAATGTTATCTGGAGATAAAAGTCCCTTAAAGAGGCATTTATACTGCCAAGTGTTGGGTGAAATAAAAGAAAGTTTCAAGTATATCCATTTATGTATTTGTTTTGCAAGATTTTTGATGTGAAATTGTGTGTTGAAACAGATATTGTTATACTTAGAGATAGACATATTTTGCAATTAATCACCTGCACTATATATTTGGTCTTCACTCCAGTTTTATGATTAAAAACACACACTATATATTTGGTCTTCACCTCAGTAATAATACAGCTGAAGTGAAGACCAAATATATAGTGCATGTGTTTAATTGGCAATATATGACCATCCCCAAGTAGTTCTCCCATGTATTTCAAGAGGAATGGCATACTCAAGGTAGATAAAATAGAAGGAAGACCTGAGACTCTACGGTGGCAGTTAGACTTCAGAATGTTTGGCCTCACAAATGAGGGGATATTCAATCAGTTAAAGTGACTTTATGTCAGTCCATACCAGCCCTGAAAAACAGATATTGTAATGATACTGAGGTTGATATTTGTCTCAACAATAAATAACCAAGATTATTGTTTAGCCTCCCAGTCAACCCTGACTGTGCAGATCTATGGTCAAAGGTATTCCAGTTGTGACCATCCTGCTTTTTCCAGCAACATTATCCAATATTCCTTCATTGTTTTGATAATAAAAGAGCGGAACTTGAGGGAAATTTGAGTACTATTTCTTGCAAATTGAGCTGCCACCTAGAAGTTCCTTCTCTGACTGAAATAATCAAGATATTTAAGGAGTGCTGGTTTTGTATGAGACTGCCAATGTGATCACTATTTCTCTGAATAACCACATCAAAACTAGTCAAATATGATTTTGGTAGGAATAAAAGGTTGATAGAAACATCCGATAGAAAACACATGGCATATATATCGCCATTGAATGTTGATACTATCTGATGGCAATCAAAATAGCAAAAATATCTGAAAGAAGGACATATGCAGCACATAATAGTAATTACTTTTACTTTGAAATTTGGTGTTTATATTTCCCCCTTGATAAATCACCTCCATCCTGCTAAGCAACTTATGCTGATATTTATTTCTCTTTTTCTTGTTAGAGCAATGAACAGAACATTTCTTGACATTCATAAATCAGAGATATTAATGTGATTGGTCATTTAGATTAGTTGGAAGATGGTGATGAATTATCAATATGTTAAAAGATGTGAACGTAGCACGCTGTGCAAAATGCTTAGTGGCATTTCAAATTCTCACCAAAGTCAACTTTGCTTTTCATCCCTTTGGGATGAGTTAAATAAGTACCAGCTGAACTCTGGGGTTGATGTAATCGACTTATCCTCTCCTTGAAATTGCTGACCTTCTGCCAAAATTTGAAAGTAGTCTGTTAAAAGTTGTGATATCTTTAATTTTACACCAAATTTTTTTCCAACCAGACTTTGTGTTTCTCCTTAACAGAATTATTTTATATTGTATGGATGATTGATGTTTGAAGCAAAATTATAGTAGAGGTTGAGGATGTACTACCAGCAGCTGTTGCTTCTGTTGGCAACAAAATGTTTTTCTCTCTTAGATGAATTGAAAATGAAGATTAAATAAGGTCTTTAGAAATTGAAGTGAAATGGGACAAACATGAGCTGCTGAATGTATAACATAAGCATGGCTGTGAGATGGGGAATACATGAGCAGTGAGAGAGACTGACTCAGGCTTAAAGATAGAAGCAGATGTGAAGTGTGATGCAACCTGGTTGTAAAACATGGAGTGTTGAACAAGGGAATTATTAGGATTAGGGACTGAAATAGGATGATTATAAACTGTTGTATAAATTTTGAATGCATGTGAGCTGAAAGAAACAGAAACTGGGTATCAAAGATAAAAGTTAATGTGTGCTGGGGAGATAATTTGAATTGTACAGATGCATGACATGTATGGACAAATATTGTGGGGGTGAAAAATTGTTGTGCTCTCTCTGAGAGAAGACTTAATACAATCAGGTCTAAGAATGCTGAGCATCACAAATGAAATGACAAAAGACCAAGACAAGTAGAAATATAGTGTATGGTAGACCAATCCAACCTGTGTCGGTATAGAAAACTGCTAAAACATTGATAATGATTATAATTTCAAATCTGCTTGATGGTGTTTCATAGTGTTTGTTAGCAGGTCACTTTTATTCTACATCACCTCAGTTTACTGAGATGTTGGGAATAATCAGTGCAGTTTCCAAATAATGTTCAGTAGTATTGATTACCCATTTGACCTTTAGCTCTGATCAGGAAATGTCACAGTAATTCTCTCCGTCTCTGTATTTCAATTATATTCAGATGCTATACACACGTATATATGGTACATAACACAATATCTGTCACCTGAATGTGATGTAATTCCAGTGACATGTCTGTTCTATATATTTAGGTAATTCTCTGGAATTGTCCTCCACCCTCAGCTAATGTCATCTCTGTTCAACCAAAAGACAATTTCATATTCAGTGATTCAGTAACAGCAGTTGATATGGCTCCTACCTTCACACCTGATAACAAGTAAGTAAACATTTCTCTTTCTTTCTCTCACACACTTACATTACATACCATACATTGCTGTTTGTCTTAGTCTTTTGTTACTTTATCTGTGATACTCAACATTCTCAGACCCGACTGTACCAAGTCTTCTCTAACCTTTCTCAGTTACTGTGTCATGGATAAACCTTCACAGAAAGCACACTGCAATTTTTCACCGTACAATATTTGTCCATAACCATCAGTCATCTCCTCCAGGACACATCAACTCATGCCAGTAGTAATCTTTCTCTCAACTCATATGTTCAATCACTAGCAAACATTTGAGATAATATGATGACAAAAAACAGTTTTCCAACATGCCAAAGACCAACATGGCGGCAACCTGGGTCAACCTGACATCCACATCTTATCTAAGCACACCAAGGACCCAACACTCAGACAAATACAGGAGTAAGTCCTCATAAATGAAACTTCCCCAATACTAAATAGGAAATATACATAATAGATATCATACTCCCATACCCAGTTTACACAGGTAGAGTAGAATAGTTAGTGGGCTGTTATGTAGATAGATGTATGTACGTGTGTATGTATGTATGTATATGCACATGTATATAAGCATATGGATATGAAAGTAAACAGATCAACATACAGAAGGATAGGTACATAGGTTATATGAATAGACAAGCACACAAACACAAATGAAAACACATGACATATATACACACATGTACAAACACATACGCACACACAAACACATGAATATGCAGAATACATATATACAAATATACACACATACAAACATATATATACATATGCATACACACACACACACATACAAACATATATATACATATGCATAAACACACACACACATATATGCATACACACTAACCCACACACATACACACAAACAAACAAAAAGGTACGCATTGTGAATAACAGACAGTCAAAACTATTGAAAAAATTGCAAGATGCAACGAAAATTTTAGAAAAATAAGAAAGAAATAAGTGGAAATTTTACCGGTGAATGTGTTAAATTATAAGGCACTAAAAGAGAATGACCCTCCCCAGACACGACAGAATATGCTTCAACACACGAACTCATAAAGAATCTTACAAACCAAATCCAAAAAAGAAATATACTATTCATCATAATCATTTAATATCTATTTTCCCAAACTAGTGTATGTTAGCTGGGTCTGAAATGTGGAAAATTGCCACTTAACCTGAATTGTTTGTCATCTCATCTAGACTCAACATCCTGAGATACGACATCATGACATCACTTGTTCCTATCTCTTATTTGCTCCCCTCCATTGGCACTACACTGCAGTTACCATCCTGTCACATCACATCTCAACACAATCATCTCTCTTAGTGACTTTAATGGCAGCCAGTCAGCTCACACCTACTCTTTTACATTACTGCTGTACATCTAATGAATCATATTTGCCTCAGGTCTTCATACATTACCAACCATATACAATATCACACATGTTGACCAGTCTGCTACCTATTTTATTCATTTTTTATCATGCAAGCATGGATGGGAAGAATTATTTGTTGAAGCAAGTGGTTTTCACTTTCTACTGTTAATCACACAAAACAGGCTCCACTTCTTAAATTATTAGTTTTGTTCAGGAAACTAGATCAAGTAGAATGGGAGGATATCTACAAGGACATAATATAGTAAGATCTAAACTTACAGCTGTCCAGTCAGTAGTCCAGCATCTTAAACTCCCAGCTATTCTGTTTCATTTGATCATTGTAATTATTGTTGTTATATATATATTGCAGTTATTTACTCAGTATTGGTTTGGACAGTGGTATTATAGAGTTGTTATCCTGGTCACCTGACCAACCAACACCATGGCAACATTTGAAAGTCTTGGACTTGTATCCTTTCATGCAGAACCTTTCCTTTATCATTAATGCCACAATATGGTTAATTAGTTATTTCTTGGTGTATGTGTCAGTTATTACTGTAGGTCTTTATATGTACTATATTAACCAAATCTACCATTTTAAACATAACAAAATTACTTTATTATTGCACATTGACATTCAAACATATGATGGAGGAGGGTATGTGTGAGTGCCTGCAATGCAACCACCTTCTATTGCACCCATCCTATTGGTTGTCTTGCTTTGAATGAACACTGTACACCAGTGGGAACTCCTTTGCCTTGCAGGATTGAAAGCAACCTCACTAGTGTAGGTGCCACAGTAAAATGCACCCAGCACACTGGAAAGTGGATCATGTTAGGAAGGACATGCAACTGTAGAAACCATGCTGTAAATAAAAAATATGGTTGGGTTATGATTTCCTGATCTATTTAGGACCAGTATTAACTGAATAAGAACTGATTATGATGACGACCTCTCCAGCCAATGCCTTCATGGAATACAGGCATAAAATAACGGTAAGTAGGAACAGGGGAAGTAGATTTTATATAAAACAACCATCTAACTTGCTGCTATGAGTATATGCAGAAGTAACTTTTGTACATCTTATATATATATATATATATATATATATATATATATATATAAGGTAACAAACTAAAGAAAGGGGTGTGTAAAACATCCAATTCACTGGTATGTCAGTTGAATACCACATAAATATGGGTATAATTCAAATTAAAAACAATAAATTAAATAGAGAGATACAACTGACAGTCCAATAATTTATAAAGAAGTTATTGGATTGTCAATTGTATCTCTCCATTTAATTTACTGTTTATTTATATATATATATATATATATAATACATCATCATTTACACCCATTTTCCATGTTGACATTGGCTGAATAGGTTGCCATAAGGCGAATCAGTTCTTATTCATAATTACTACCTTTTTAGATTGGTAAGGGACCATACCTAACTTCTAAATTCGATTTTGGTAACATATCTATGGCTAGATGCCCTTCTCTACATTGCTTTTGTTTGCTAGATATATGATGCATATATTCATACCATGAATATATTACATACATGCATTATGTATCCTTTATAATCTATAATTTTTAATACAGACAGATACACATACAACAATGGAAAATAAATATTAACTCCATCTCGTCTTACAGTAACCTATGAATCCTCTCATTCAACTAAGTCTGAAAAGAGCATTATTTTAAATAAATTAGTAAAATACTTGAAACACATGAAAAAGAACTAAAAAGAGTAAAATAAAAGGGCACCAGTTCTATTTCCTTATGTTTATCAGAATTTCTCATCATTTAACTGTGAAGAGACTGAAATTCTCCAGAGTTATTAAAGACCACCAACAACAGAACAAAGATGACGACAATTCACAGTTTATGCTGGCATCCTGTGGTAATGACTTCTCTGTCCGAATTTTTAACATTTTTCTAGGACAATGTTAAATAAATAAATAATACAATTATATTTTCCACAAATTTACTAGTTGACTTTTTATTCTGTTGTCAGTTTCTCTTTGGTTTGTTGTGACTGTTGACACCACATACTCTTATTTTATATCATAATTTGCAAGCAATTGTGTTGTTGGGGCCTAATCTCTGGTTCATTGTTTTTTATGATATCAGTGACAAGGCTATGTCTGAATCTGGTTATAAGAAATTTTGTTCATAAAGCACTTATTCTTCATTATTTTTTACACTGATGTTTATATCCTACACAAATATAAATCAGCATACTTTTAAGAGAGTGGGTTGTGATTTGAGGGAAATTTGGTTGTTATTCCTAACAGATCCAGTACCCACTGACTCTCATATTGCTGCTGTTAAGCCCCAAGTCAGTGCCAATTGAACATACCTATTATTAAAGGAAATCCAGCTATGATCGCTCCAACCTCCTCTCAGTCACTATGTATCTAGAAGTATGTAATTTTAGAGAGATTAGGCTGCAATTTCTACCAAAGTTCGGGGCACCTTTGGTCAAAGGTTGGTTCAATCAGAGGTAACCTAGGGTTAAACTACAATAGCAATGATTTCCAACACAGGTTCAAGGTTAAAAGTTATTTTTGTTTGGAAATATAGTTGATTGAATCAACCCTGGCAATTATTTTGGGGTTTGATAAAAATAATTGCCAGGGCTCATTGAATCAAAGTAGCTCTCAAATGGATTTGAATTGTGGAGTTTACAAGTAAATAAAGTTTGTCTGATGCTCTACCAACCTTTTAATATTGGTTTCAAATTTGGCAAAGGCCAGTAATTTCAGGGAGTGGACTAAGCCAATTACATCAACCCCAGTGCTCAACTGGTGCTTATTTTATCAACCCTGAGAGGACGAAAGGCAAAGCTGATCTCAGCAGAATTTGAACTTGTAACAAAGGCAGACAAAATTCCACTAAGCACTTTGCCCAATGTGCTAATGATTCTGCCAGCTCGCAGCCCTAACACTATTTCATATTACCAAGACAATATTGTTGAGATGTCATTGTGCAATATAAACAAAATATCTTTTGGTCCATCAGAAATAATTGAGGACTTAAATACTTAATTGGTGTCCATAAAATAGAATTATCAGACATAAGTGCTACAAGGTCATCATATACTTGTAGCCAAACAAAGCCAAATGGTTGTTTTAAACCATTTGCACACTGGTGAATCATCAAGAAACAGGCTTGGAAGAACGGTGGTAGCAGGGAATTGTACCAATGTGCCAGAAGGGAGGCTAGGCGACAGGTTTATTTAGCCAGAGGGGAAGCAGATAAGGAAAGATTTGCCAATGTTCTGCGCCGTGAGGACCAAAGACTCGAGGTATTTCGTGTTGCAAGACAGTGTAGGAGAGAGAATAGTGATGTAGGAGAGAAATGTGTTCGCATGGATGATGGTACGCTTGCATTAAATGAGGATGCAAAGAAAGAGGTCTGGAGATGCCACTACGATAGATTGCTTAATAAAGAGAATGAATGGGAGAAAGAGAGCCTGCCGTATGTCGACCCAATAGAGGGACCAGCTATCCGAGTTGATAGTACCAGGGTAGATAAAGCAATTAAGAGTATGAAGACCGGGAAAGCCCCCGGCCCATCAGGAATCACTGCAGAGATGCTCAAAATATCTGGCAGTGTTGGCTATAGCCTAGTCACCCGTATTACGAACCAGGTGATACACGAAGGAGTCATACCCAATGACTGGTGTAGCAGCATCATAGTCAACTGCTACAAAGGTAAAGGGGACGCTTTAGATACAAATAATTACAGAGGCATCAAGCTGTTAGATCAGGTTATGAAAGTTACAGAGAGGGTCATAGCCCAACTAATTAGGGAGCGAATCAATTTAGATGAGATGCAGTTTGGGTTCGTGTCAGGTAAAAGCACTACTGATGCCTTATTTCTAGTGAGACAGTTGCAGGAGAAATATCTAGCTAAGGATAAACCTCTGTACCTGGCTTTCGTTGACATGGAGAAAGCCTTTGACAGGGTCCCCCGATCCCTTATCTGGTGGTCAATGAGGAAACTTGGGATAGAAGAATGGTTAGTGAGAGCTGTGCGAGCCATGTACAGAGATGCTGCCAGTAAGGTGAGGGTTGGAAATGAGTACAGCAATGAATTCCGGGTAGAGGTAGGGGTCCACCAAGGTTCCGTCCTCAGCCCCCTATTATTTACCATAGTCCTCCAGGCAATCACAGAGGAGTTCAAGACAGGTTGCCCCTGGGAGCTCCTCTATGCTGATGACCTTGCCCTAATTGCGGAGTCACTATCAGAACTAGAGGAGAAGTTTCAGGTGTGGAAGCAAGGTCTAGAATTGAAGGGCCTTAGAGTCAACCTAGCTAAAACCAAAATCCTAATAAGTAGGAAGGTAGATAAAACACAAACCCCTTCAGGTAGATGGCCCTGCTCAGTATGTAGAAAAGGAGTAGGTAGTAACTCTATAAGATGTACCCGGTGCAAGCTATGGACACATTAGAGGTGCAGCAACATCAAAGGCAGGTTAACTAGCAAGTTAGTTTTTGTTTGTGGCAGATGTTCAGGTGCAATAAAGACTGCAAACAAACAGGAAACAACTTCTATCTCATTCCAGGGTGAAAAACTAGAGGTAGTCGATAGCTTCCGCTATCTGGGCGACCAAGTTAGTAGTGGGGGTGGGTGCGCTGAAAGTGTAGCTGCTAGAATAAGAATAGCCTGGGCAAAGTTTAGAGAGCTCTTACCCCTGCTGGCGACAAAGGGACTCTCACTCAGAGTAAAAGGCAGACTGTATGACGCATGCGTACGAACAACCATGCTACATGGCAGTGAAACATGGGCTGTAACTGCTGAGGACATACGTAAGCTCGCAAGGAATGAAGCCAGTATGCTCCGTTGGATGTGTAATGTCAATGTGAATACCCGTCAGAGTGTAAGTATCTTGAGAGAAAAGCTGAACATTAGAAGCATCAGTTGTGGCGTGCAAGAGAGACGATTGCGCTGGTATGGACATGTGGTGAGAATGGAGGAGGATAGCTGCGTGAAAAAGTGCCACACCCTAACAGTTGAGGGAACCCGTGGAAGAGGTAGGCCCAGGAAGACCTGGGCTGAGGTGGTGAGGCAAGACCTTCGTACATTGGGCCTCACCGAGGCGATGACTACTGACCGAGACCTTTGGAAATGTGCTGTGCGTGAGAAGACCCGGCAAGCCAAGTAAGATTGTTGCCAGTGCCCCTGGACTGGTTCTTGTGCGGGTGGCACATGAGATGCACCATTTTGAGCGTGGCCGTTGCCAGTACCGCCTGACTGGCTCCTGTAGGATTTTCGAGCGAGATTGTTGCCAGTGCCCCTGGACTGGCTTGTGCGGGTGGCACATAAAAGACACCATTTCGAGCGTGGCCGTTTTCGTGCGGGTGACATGTAAAAGCACCCACTACACTCTCTGAGTGGTTGGCGTTAGGAAGGGCATCCAGCTGTAGAAACTCTGCCAAATCAGACTGGAGCCTGGTGTTGCCATCCGGTTTCACCAGTCCTCAGTCAAATCGTCCAACCCATGCTAGCATGGAAAGCGGACGTTAAACGATGATGATGATGATGATGATGTGTTTAATCAGTTATTCTTTTACTTGTTTCAATTACTTGACTGCAGTCATGCTGGATCACCACCGTGAAGTGTTTTTGTCGAACAAGTTCAACCCTAGGACTTATTTTTAAGCTTAGTACTTATTCTATCGGCCACTTTACTGAACCACTAAGTTATAGGGACATAATCACATCAACACCAGTTGTCAAGCAATGATGGGGGGGGGGGGGGAACACAAATACATACCATCAACTGCCAGTGGGTTAAGCTAGAAGTAGTAGATAGCTTCTGTTATCTAAATGACCAAGTTGGTGGTGGATGCTCTGAGAGGGTAGCTGTGAGAATAAGAATAGGCTGGGCAAAGTTCAGAAAGCTCCTACTTCTGCTGGCAACAAAGGGCCTCTCTCAGAGTGAAATGTAGATTGCATGATGCCTGTGTGCGAACAGCTATGCTGCGTGACAGTGAAACATGGGCTGTGACAGCTGAAGACATGTGTAGGCCTGAAAGAAATGAAGCCACTATGCTTTGCTGGATGTGCAATGTCTGTGCCTGTTCAACAGAATGTAAGCATCTTGAGAGAAAAGTTGGGTATAAGAGGCATCAGATGTGGTGTGCAAGAGAGACGACTGCATTAGTATGATCATGTGATGCATATGGATGAGAACAGCTGTGTAAAGTGCTGATCTCTAACTGGAGAGAACCTGTGATAGAAGTAGACCCAGGAAGATATGAGATGAGGTGGTGAAGCATGATCTTTGAACTTTGGGCCTCTAAGGCAATGACTAGTGACCGAGACCTTTGGTGATATGCTGTATCTGAGAAGACCTGTCAAGTCAAGTGAAATCATAGACATGGCTGATGCTGGTGTCATGTAACTGGCACCTTTCAAGCATTGGGCTTTATGAAAAGCTCCTTTCAAGCATTGGACCTCACAGAGGCAATGACTGAGACTTGTGACATTATGTCATGTTTGAGAAAACCCATCAAGCCAAATAAAATTGTAGTCATGGAAGATACTGGTGTCACACAAATGACACCCACACCAGTGGAACATAAAAGCACCCAATACACTCTCGGAGTGGTTGGCGATAGGAACCCATGCTAGCATAGACAATGGACGTTAAATGATGATGATGATGATACGATGGGATTCTTTCAGTTTCCATCTACCAAATCCACTGACAAGGTTTTGGTCAGCCCGAGGCTATAGTAGAAGACACTTGCCCAAGGTACCACACAGTGAGACTGAACCCGGAACCATGTGGCTAGGAAGCAAGCTTCTTACCATACAGCCACAACTGTGTCTCTTCATTTTTATCGCTCAGGCCTATAAACTGAATAATCCACTAAATGCAACATTATTACTAGCGGTAGCACCTGTCAATGGTATCAGCTAAACCCTTTCCCCTCAAAACTGCTGATCAAATGCATAAATTAGAAATTATTATTGTTCTATCACCTGATTTTGCATTTAATCCTTCCAAAGTGAATGAAATAAGATATCTGTGAAGTATTCGAGTTGTTGTAGTTAATCTACTAGCAGAGGTACTCGGCGTTGCTTGGGATTAAAACAGCATAGTTTGGATGTATCTATATCATCATCATTGTTTAACGTCCGCTTTCCATGCTAGCATGGGTTGGACGATTTGACTGAGGACTGGTGAAACCGGATGGCAACACCAGGCTCCAGTCTAATTTGGCAGAGTTTCTACAGCTGGATACCCTTCCTAACGCCAACCACTCAGAGAGTGTAGTGGGTGCTTTTACGTGTCACCCGCACGAAAACGGCCACCCGCACAAGCCAGTCCAGGGGCACTGGCAACGATCTCACTCGAAAATCCTACGGGAGCCAGTCAGGCGGTACTGGCAACGGCCACGCTCAAAATGGTGCATCTCATGTGCCACCCGCACAAGAACCAGTCCAGGGGCACTGGCAACGATCTTACTTGGCTTGCCGGGTCTTCTCATGCACAGCACATTTCCAAAGGTCTCGGTCAGTAGTCATCGCCTCGGTGAGGCCCAATGTACGAAGGTCTTGCCTCACCACCTCAGCCCAGGTCTTCCTGGGCCTACATCTTCCACGAGTTCCCTCAACTGTTAGGGTGTGGCACTTTTTCACGCAGCTATCCTCATCCATTCTCACCACATGTCCATACCAGCGCAATCGTCTCTCTTGCACACCACAACTGATGCTTCTAATGTTCAGCTTATATATATTATATTCATGTTAAAACAGGTGATACAAGAAAGTGCAGCATTGACAACAAAACATTTGTGGAGTAAATGTTAAAGCTGTGCATAAACGACAATTTGAGTTTAGCACACCAATTTGGACAGAATTATCATTTTTATAAGAATGGGATGGATCATATCTGAAAACAGCTCCGGGTGTTGTGAAGAACGAATTTGTACACGGTCTGTTTCGGAGGACTATTCTATCTGGCATGCTAAATTGTTTTAATGATTCAACATTAAGTACTGCAGCATGCCTTTGCTGATCTTGGGAAAGTGTCATCTCCCTTCTCCCTTGAGACTCCATCTGATGTGCTGTACCATGCTTTTGCTGATCTTGACAAAGTCTCATCTCCCTTCTCTCTTGAGACTCTCACCTTCAGTTTTCTGCACTTCTCCTTGTTTTATAGGTGTTTCTGGAGAGATTACATTTTTCCTATAGTGGCATATTTTTTTTCAATATTTTAAACAAAAAATTATGTATATAGAAAAAAAATTCATTAATTTCTATTTTTGTAAGCAGTTGTATGTATGGAGTGTAAGGTAACTAAATATAAGCAAATTGTAAATACTTTGCAACCTTGCAACTGCTGTGATAATTATGAACTGTTAATGGAATGGTAGATGTGTATTTTTATATAACTTGAACCTTCCATGTAATTGTTTTTTGTCAAGAGTTGGTGTAGATGTGTGTGTGTGTTTGATAACGTAACAGGTGTGCAAACACAAACACACTTGCTGACACATTCATATACAAAATGTGATGATATGCCCACATACACTCTCACATACAGACACAGGCATATAGTAAGAGAGACACCTAGACATACATTCACGCATGTCAGTCATCATGTGTATATGTATGTGTAGATGTTTGTGTGTTTAATAGCGTACCTAACATGGGAACACACATACATACAGACATACACACTCATACATTCAAAGACATATACACACTCATATATGTAACATCATCGTCATAGTTTGAAATATCCTTTACTATCTTGCATGCATTGAACATGCAAACACATAAACAATAGTGAGAAAATAAAAGTGAAGCAATATTACACAACGGTTTTCAATAGAGTGAGAAATGTGAATACTTTTTTTCACATTTGGTTTGTTGCATTATGTGGGAGCTCTGGGCAAAATATTATAGTGCATGACCAGCTGTAGCACTTAAGTAATGTGTATATAATGTTTGGTGAAAATTGGTTAAAAACTGTAGAAATTCATACCTATTACACACACAGACATCCTTTGTTTCATATTTATAGATAACCCATGACCCATAAACTATGGCCTTGTGCCAGTATTAGAAATTGTCATTATTATTATAACTATTAGGGTGGAGAGCTGACAGAATCATAAGCATGCTGGGCAAAATGCTTAGTAACAATTCGTCTATTGATGTAATCGACTTACACCACCCTCGAAATTGCTGGCCTTGTGCCAAAATTTGAAATCATTATTATTATTATTATTATTATATATATTGAGTAGAAAAGGTAGATTTGGTAACTGTTTGTCAAAATGTAATATTTTGTTATGTTCTTTCACATTCTGAGTTCAAATCCAGCTGGAGTCAATGTACTTTTAATATTCTGGTGTCATCATTTTAACTGAGAGCTGAATGAATTATATTTTCTTACATAGACACAAAGCCATCAATTTAATGGCAGGAGTTATGTTGGGCATTAGGGTCAATTTTATACAATGCTCTGGCAATTGGGCCGATCCACCTTCCTAATTAACAAGATTATAACAAAATAAATCACAAGAATAGCTACTCAGACATATCATCTGCATGAAAAAAACAATAGTCAAGTTAATGTTAACATAATTAATGTTCAAAGCATCAGAAAAAAAAAAAATCTGATTAGAAATAATTACGTGTCAAAGAAAAGGCAACATTAACTTAATGACACTATTTTCATTATTGTGGTAAGTATGGGAGACAACTGTTTTATTAGACTTCTTCTGTGAAGCAGTTTACCTTCCCTGCCAGAGTCATGAGAAAGCAATTAAGTCTATATACAACACTATACAAGTAATGCAAATATGAGTGGAAACATATTTTAAAAAACAAGTCACTGAAGTTAAAATATAATGAAATGTATGCTTTGTTGAAACGGGTCCAATAAGGTGAAAACATGTCCACAGTTCAGTTCTATATTTAAGAGATGAGGAATTATGTACATTATTTACATTTGACAGATATTTGTCAACAACAAACAAGATGAGGACAAATATCCGTCAAATGTAAATAATGTCCACAGTTGTCTCCTATTTTTGCTGAGATATAATAGCAAACATTGCCTTTTCTTGACCATATAATTTCTAATTAAGTACGTGATGCTGACTACATTAAATATGCCACATTAACTGAACTATTGAATGACAGTAATTTACTGCGGAAATAATCAAGATAACAGACATTATATTAAACTACAAATAGTTAATATTACTGCATAAAAAGTCACATAACACGTTCTCCAGTATATTAAAACAAATGGTCAATATTATTATATATATATATAAAAACAACACATTCTCTAGTATGAAAAACAGTAAATATTACAACAAACAAAACATAATACATTGGTATATATTAAAACAAAAACTATAATATCACAATAGTGTAAAATAATTTTACAAAATTCACAACTGTAAGGATTAGTTCAGATTTCAGCTATCTTTGCACAGTTACAGACAATTTCAAACTTCAATTGTCTCATTCAAAATATTACATCACAACTAATTGGGAGTGATATGTTGATAGTACAGCACTGATAGTTACTTTATCACTTTACCACTAATGAAAGGCAAAACACTGATCTTGGTAGGATTTGAACTTACAAGATAGTGGGAGGAACAATTTATTGTAAAGCACTTAATGCAATACCTTTGGTTTTATTACATACCTAACAAAGTTATCCCTATATTTTAGTTTGTGAGGACCTAAAGGGATTGTGAGCCCTGCTCTCTCCTTCAGATGAAAAAAAAAGTTTAGTAATCAAGATAAATAACATAGAACAATTTAACAGAATCTTCATCCAGTTATCACTTATAAACCTTCAATCTATAATTAACAAAGAATATGGACCTTGTTGTGTTTCTGCCTCTTGACTTCAATAAATACAAAAAAATATAAGAGTGGATGGCATCCGTTTAATAGAAAAATATTATAGTGTAGTCTCAGATCAATAAAAAAATATTAAAGGAAAGCCACAGTTCAGTCGGAAAATACTGTGGGATATCCTCAGTTTGTTAGAAAAATATTGGAAAGTAAACTCAGTTCAGTAAAAAAATATTGTAGAGTAGCTTCAGTTTAGCTGAAAAAATATTGGAAGATAGATTTTGTTTATTAAAAAAATATTGGAAGATAGATTTTGTTTATTAAAAAAATATTGGAAGATAGATTTTGTTCATTAAAAAAAATGATTGCAGATAACTTCAACAGCTCAACAGAAAAACTTTAGCTCATAAGACAAACATCATGTATAACCTCAATACAGTAGAAAGTTGTGATGATGAGTCCATTAAAGCTGAGGTATAATTCCATGTAGTTTACACAGAAAGAAGGTTGCTATACTCTCCATAAGGCAAGACACTGAGACAGTACATAGTTTAGGGTGTTGGTGAAAGGTGAGATCATTAGTTTTCTCAGCGTATACAATAAACAGTCCACATTGGCTAATGTTGTTATCACAGTTAACAGCATGATACGGAACAGTCAAATTAAGCTCATCAAGTGTATGAAGTCTTGGTTCTCGAGACAACACATGACCACCTCCTTGCTTAACTAAATCCATCAGCTCTTCTTTGGTTGGTACAGGTGAGTTGAAAGCTCCATGAAAGTAGAATTGACATCCATCAAATAATCGAGGTAGCTGTAGAAAGGGAAAAATAGGAATAAAAGGCTTGACAAAAACATGTAAGTAGAAATAACAACAGCCATAGTTACACTGGTTTCTCATACTGGATCAAAATTCACTGAAGTAAGATGAGTATAGCAGAGTGAAACAACTATACCTTTTATTGACACAGACCACCACAAGTTTCCTTGGAATGTGAATATTCAATTGGAACATTGGTAACTTGGGTAATTTATACAAGTTGTAGTAATTTACTGATTATAATCAGAGACTTGAAATTGTAAGGGATTTTAAAATTATCTGTAGAGTATTGTCTGATCAGAATGTGATACATCACCCATCTCCTGTGTGTTTCTGAATAATTTCTTACTACATCCACTGGTGTTTTATAAGATATTCTGCAATATTATTGGTTAACTTGAGTTCAGGAGACACTCAGTTTGGATAATTATCAGTTGAATCTTTTTCTATGTTCTTTTATATACTTTCCATTCGTGTAGACAGGGATGTGTAAATTGTTTCTATAACAATCTTGAATGATCTACTTCATTTGTATACCTACATAACTAGCATTTCTGAATTAATCCAGAAATGGAGTGCTGGCTATGTTGAACATGATAATTTTGCAGAAAGCATATGCAACACACAGAGGATATGATGAAATCATCTCATTGAAATGACTTTCTAACATTGTCAAATCACTCTAGAGTAATATTGGTGGTTCTGTACAATACAAAACATAGGCAATACAAACTGACTTATCAGAATCTATATATTTCTATGATTTATTTATTTTACTAAGACAGCATGGTGTGAAGAATAATGATTAGGGTGTTAGACTCACAACTGCAAGGTCATGGATTTGATTCCTGGACCAAGCAGTATGTTGTATTCTTGAGGAAGGTACTTCATTTCACATTGTTTAGTTTGCTCAGTTTCAAAAATTAATACAAAAATAGTGTTGGTGCAACCCTCTTTTCCTCCAGCAGTCGCATGCTGGAGTTCCTGCTGGCCCAAGGGTGGGAGAGCCAAAGCTGTGTTTATGTTTGCTTGTAACTACATGGGCACCCAAAACAATTAGTCGGTTCTACTCATTTGCAGATATAGAGGTTTGGTTCGATAAGATAACTTCAAGTAAACAATATGATTTTAGATATTATGAGATTAGCTAGTTCAAGAACATCATTTCAACATAGTGAAGGAAATATCAACTTACTTGTTTTAATTTATTCATACGACCTTTAAATGGGGCAAAAGAAAATGGGTTGCTGGTAGAGCCTGCAACTTCAAAAGGTTCTTCAGATACTTGATAACCATATTCAACGCAAGTACGTAACCCTATCATAATGATAGTGATACATGAACAATGGTAAGAAAAATTTAGTGGACATATTGAAAAGAATAATTTATTAAACCTTCATTCAATGTTTCCAAAAAGAATTAAACCCCATGATTATTAAGAAATATCATAAATAAACATCTACAACATTTAACATAAAATAATAGTGATTTCTAACATTGGCAGTTCTTTGGTACAAAAATAGTTGATTAAAATGATCTCAGTATATGACCAGTATATTATTTTATTAACCTTATCAAAGTTGACAACAGCAAGTTTTGAACTCAGAATGTAAAAGTACATACTTAAATACTACAAGACATTTTGTCTGATGTGCTATTAATTCTACCATAACTGAATACCACAAAACATTATAGCTAACAATCTACCAGTTCCGTCACAAGAATTTATCTACCACTGTTTTATGAATTCTACCATCCACTCTTCCTCCTTACTTTTAAATCAACATTTTCTTAAATACTCTACATCTAGGTAAAAAAATTAAAGGTTATAGCTAGAATGTCACAACAGGTTGATAAGATTATTTAACCCGAAATAAATAATAGGTTATTTGTCCATAATTAATCATCCTCATCATCATTTAATGCCTGCTTTCTGTGCTGGCATGGTTTGGACGGCTTGCTTGAGGAATAGCAAGTCAAGAGGCTGCACCAGGCTCCAATCTGATCTGGCAAGGTTTCTACAGCTGGATGCCTTTCCTAATGCCAACTACTCCATAAGTATAGTGGATGCTTTTTATGTGTCACCGACATGAGAGCCAGTCAGGCGTGGCACTGGCATTGACCACACTTGAATGGTGCTCTATACATGCCACTGGCACAAGTGCTAGTCAGGTGGCATTGGCATCAGCCACGACTACAATTTGACTTGACTCAATAGGTCTTCTCAAGCACAGCATATTGCACGATGATTGAAGGGCACTTTTAAATGGGCCAGTTATGCAACACTGGCATCAGCCATGGCTACAATCTCCTACGCATGTCCTCAGCAGTTACAGCCCATATTTCATTGGCATGTATCATGGCTGTTCACACACATGCATCATACAGTCTACCTTTCATTCTGAGTGAGAGGCCTTTGTTACCAGCAGAGGTAGGAGCTCTCTGAACTTTACCCAGGCTATTCTTATTCTAGCAGCTACGCTCTCAGAGCATCCACCTCTGAAACTGACTTGGTCACCTAGGTAACAGAAAGTATCAACTACTTCTAGTTTTTTCCCCTGGCATGTGATGGAATCTGTTTTCTGCACATCTTCAGTGTTTACTGCCCCCTGTGCATCTGCCACACACAAAAACTATCTTCCCAGTTAACTTCGCTTTGATATTGCTGCACCACTTATGTGTCCATAACTTACACCAGGTACATCATATGGAGTTTCTACCTACACTTTTTCAACAGATCGAGCAGGGCCATCTACCTGAAGAGATTTGGGATTTGTTTGTCTTCCTACTTACTAAGACTTTGGTTTTTGCTAGATTGACTCTAAGGCCCTTTGATTCTAGACCTTGCTTCCACACCTGAAACGTCTTTTGTAATTCTGGTAGTGACCCAGCTATTAGAGTAAGGTCATCAGCATAGAGGAGCTCCCAGGGGCATCCTGTCTTGAATTCCTTTGTTATTGCCTGGAGGACTATAATGAATAAGAGGGGGTGGAAGAACCCCCACTTCTACCCAGAATTCTTCACTAAAATCGTTGTCAACCCCCACCACTGACAGCATCCCTGTATATGGCTCATACAGCTCTCACCAACCACTCATCTATCCTTAGTTTCTGCATTGACCACCAGATAAGAGATTGGGGGACCCTGTCAAAGGCTTTCTCCATGTCAACAAAAGCCAAGTACAGAGGTTTATCTTTGACTAGGAATTTCTCCTGCAGCTGTCTTACCAGAAATATATCAATGGTGCTTCTCCCTGGCACAAACCCAAACTACATCTCATCTAAACTAACTCTTTCCCTAATTAGTTGGGCTATGACCCTCTCCATGACTTTCATCACCTGAGCCAACAATTTGATACCTCTGTAATTATTCCTATCTAATGCGTCACCTTTACCTTTGTAGCAGTTGACTATGGTGCTGCTACACCAGTCATCAGGCATGACTCCTTCATGTATCATCTAGCTGACTATATGGGTGACTAGACAATAGCCAGATATTTTAAGCATCTCAGCAGTGATTCCTGATGGGCTGAGGAGTTTCCGTCTCCATACCCTTAATTGCTTTTTCTACCAAGGTACTGTCAATTCAAATAGCTGGTCCCTCTGTTGGGTTGACATTTGGCAGACTCTCTTTCTTCCATTCATTCTCTTCATTTAGCAACCTTTCATAGCAGCATCTCCAATTTTCTCTCTTTGCAGCCTTATTAAATGCAAGTGAGCCATCATGTATGCGGACACATTTCTCTCTTATGACAACACCGTCTTGCAATATGAAACACTTTAATTCTCTGGCCCTCACAATGCAGAACATTGGCAATTGTTTTCTTATCTGCTTCCCCTCTGGCTAAGAAAACCTGTCTCCTGTTCACTGCTACCATCACTTTTCCAGTCCTTCCATGTTTCTTTTCCCTAATGACCCTGTCAACTACGTTGTTCCTCCACCACTTTACCTTAGGTTGAGAGGGAACTTTGCACCAGCCACATTTCTGGTCAGTAGCCCTCAACAGGTTATTCCATAGGAACCAGTTGTCCTCCACATTTTGTGATGCTATATCCTCTTTTTTGTCAAAAGCTAACCTCCCAGGAAAGGATTGGAGACAGGAATAGGCTTGAACACTGATAATTCTTTTCCTTAAAGGTTTTGAAAGTGAAATGATAAAGAGACACACACACAAAACTACTGTTGTTTAATCCAAAGTCAACCCTGATCCAGTATGCCTATGGTTAAAGACATTACAACTCTAACCATCCTGTGTTTTCTTTTCTGACAGTATATCTATGGCTACATTATTAAATGTGTCCTTCCTTCATTATTTTTTAAGACATTAAAGTGTAACTTTAAGGAGATTTGGTTGCTATTTCAGGCCAGTTAAGTGAGAAAATAGAAGCTCCCCTATTGTCTTCTGTTACTGTTGTTGTTTAGCCACAGGCTAGCACTGATAAGACATTCCAACCATGACAATCCCGTCTTTGTCAAATATAATATATCTAGGACTTTATTACTATTCAGTGAGATTTTATGTTTAGGTGAGTGTATGATTTCAAGGAAACTTGGCTATTATTTCCTACAAGTCAAGCAACTAAGCATAGAATTCCTTGTAGACATGACAGACTCACAGCTAACTTCAACACATGAGTTTTGGCTGGCTGACAAACATAGAAACATTTGCTCCATTTCATTAAACATTCACTAAACATATCCAATCCATACAAACAAGGACACTTTGCTGTGCATGCCTGTGAGTAACATATATAGTCATACTAGCATTTTACAGCTAGATGCTTACTTTGATGCCAATGTTTACCTGTTTTTCAACTAAATTAATTTTCTCTCCACTAGTCTTTGAAAGTGCAGAGTTACAAGACAGATCACCTAAATGGACTGTAAACATGACATCACTGTTTAGCCCAAGAGTTGTGCAGAACATAAATATTCACACACACACGATGGGCTTCCATACAGTTTCTAACAACCAATTTACTCACAAGACATCACATAGTGGCATTGAATCTGAAACCACATAGATACAAAGCAAACTCACTCTCAATGTGTGTGTGTTATCATCATCATCATGTCTGTGCATATTTGAGATTCATTTTTTCCAGTTCATTAATTTTGCACAGAAATTGATCAAAGCTCTAAGTAACGAAAAAAAAAAAAAGAAATTATTGTAAGTCAGGCTGTTCATATGTCTTGAATAGACAACCTCACCTATGCCTTGTGAGGTTCGTGTATGTCTAGTCACTATGTAAGTATGTATGTGTGTGTGTGTTAACTACACAAACACACATCATCATTGTTTAAATGTCTACCTTTCGTGCTGGCATGAGTGAGACAGTTTGACAAGAGCCGGCCAGGCAGAAGCTTGCACCAGACTTCTGTAACTGTTTTGGCAGGATTTTTACAGCTGGATGCCCTTTCTAATACCAACCACTCAGCAGAGTGGACTTAATGCTTTTTACATGGAACAAGCACAGGTGAGGTCAGTTTTGGCAAGGTTTTTTACAGCTAGATGCCTTTCCAAACGTCAACCACTTTACAGTGTGGACTGGGTGCTTTTAAGTGCGCCCGCACTGACAGGGTCACCAAGTACTTGCAAGACAAAAAAAAAAAAATTACTAAGAGTTCCTCATGTGTGTAACTTTGTCAGTGTGTGTGTTCATGCTGCATGATTCTAATTTTAATTAATTAAAATTTCCGAGTTATCACACCACTGCCTAGACTAGATTTAAGATAGTATGATGATGGTAATTTGGCCACAATTCCAAGTAAGACAAGAGACAATGTAACAAGGGTGATCACATTTCATTGAAAATAAACAAAAAAAAAAAAAAAGGCTCATTGACTATATGTGTGTTCAGTACTGCTCCTTGGACTGGATCATTTGAGAACTGAGTGACTTGGTCATGGACCAGAACCATGTCAGTGAAGAGATACGAGCAATGGACCAGTGTTTCTCAAGGTGAGGTCCTTCACACTGACCAGCAGTAGGGTATCAGTTATTTCAGAATGGGGTGTCAGTAAAAAGTGAATAAAACTTGTAATAACAATATTATTAAAGCCATTTTTGGATACATGCGAGCTATAGTCTAACTCTGTTCAAAGAGGGGATACATGTCTTTTGGAAAGTCAAAGTGGGACATAAGACAAAAACAGTCAAGGAAACTGCTGAGTAACATTCAGTTGATGAATCAAAACACTATTAACATGACCAGCTATGATCACCTTTAGAATAGAATAATTTAAGATTTGGTTGCTCTTTATTTTTTTTTTATTTAAAAACAACAACTTTGATTAAAAAGTTCCTTTCCCAACTACATGATTTTGGGTTCAGTCCCATTATATGGCAGAGCTTTCCACTATAATCCCAGGTTTGGTAAACAGAAACTGAAAGCAGCTTGTCATATACATACATGTGTATGTGAGTGTGTGTCTATGTCTCTTTGTCTTGACATCGTGTCATAATCATAAATGAATGTCAGTCATATAAGCAATGTCATTTATTCTGAACATTCTGTGAAAACATGCCTAATCACAGGGAAATATTACCATGCATAGAAACATGTGGGGGTTAGCAACAGGAAGGGTATCCAGCTGTAGAAAATCTACTTCAATAAACTCTGTTTGGCCCATGCAAGCATGGAAAAGTGGACATTAAAATGACAATGATGATGATAATCATGTTTAACTCTCCTCACTACAAAGGTAATTTCTAATTAATTAAACATTTTTGTTCTCTACTTCATCATAATTATTTAACATCCATTTTCCATGCTGACATGGGTTAAACAACTTGACAGGAACTGACAAGGCCAGGAGCCACACTAGGTTCCATGATCTGTTTTGGCTTGGTTTCTACAGCTGGATGCTCTTAATGCCAACCACTTTAAAGAGCATACTGGGTGCTTTTTAAATGGCACCATCATCAGTGTTTGTTATGTGACACCAGCACCAGTGCTTTTATGTGGCAGCAGCACAACACAATAATGTCTGAATACGCATTTCTTTCTTTTCTTTCTTTTACTTGTTTCAGTCATTTGACTGTGGCCATGCTGAAGCACCACCTTTAGTTGAGCAAATCGACCCCAGGACTTATTCTTTGTAAGCCTAGTACTTATTCTATTGGTCTCTTTTGCCGAACTGCTAAGTTACAGGGTCGTAAACACACCACCATCAGTTGTCCAGCAATGTTTGGGGGGGGACAAACACAGACACACAAACATATGCACACACACATACATATATATATACGACGGGCTTCTTTCAGTTTCTGTCTACTAAATCCACTCACAAGGCTTTGGTTGGCCCGAGACTATAGTAGAAGACACCTATCCAAGGTGCCATGCAGTGGGACTGAACCTGGAACCATGTGGTTGGTAAGCAAGCTATTTACCACGCAGCCACTCCTGTGCTTGCATATATATCTATGTGTGCATATACATTTATGTGCGTGGGCAAGAATAAAAACATGAGTTTCATAGAAATATTATAATTTCTCAAAACTTACAGTCAAGGGTAACAATCCATTTTCCAGCAAGAACAGCTTTCAAATACTTCAGAGTTCGAGGACACAGGCCATCTTTGTTGACACCAATCACAACATGAGTAACTATAAGAGAAATAATAAAAATACACTGTTATGTGAGTGTGAGTGTGTGTGTGTGTGTGTGTGTGTGTGTGTGTGTATTGTACAAACACAACTGATTCATTCAGGTTATACAAATGGTTTCTTACATTTGTTAGGACACAAATTAGCAAAATATAGGGGTATAAGGATACGGAGGATAGTGAGGGGTGTCATTGGTAGAGTGTCTGAGAGCAAAAGTTTCCCTTCCTCTCACCAGTCTTGGAGTACCCTTCCTCTTCTGATGAATCATGATGAATATGGAAAGGGTATAGAGCTAGATATAATGGATATGGAGAAGTAGTTGATTAGTTTGGCCACTGACACAGGTCATGCCAAGTACTTATTTTGCTGAAGATGAAGTAACAAATAAGTTCAAGACAGTGGGTTAACATGTAGAAGCTGGAGGAATGAAAGAAAGTAACATTTAGTTTCATACTCTATCCTTGTATTTACTTTCCCATAAATAACACCCACAAGACATTTTATTTCACATGAAATATACATAATTTAATAAAACCAATATGTTCCCAGGAAGTATAAGCGCCAACAAGCTTGCAACCTAACTTCTAGATATCATAGTCCTGATTGAACCAAAAAAATATGTGCTAAGTAGAAAATAATTAAGAGGGTAGAGTAAAGTTTGAAGGAGATTTGTCTGATAATCCTAACAGGTCAACTGATTCTAATAGTGTAACCCATATGATTCACCACCTCATGTCAGTATGTACAGATTGACCCTTAGCTAAGAGAAGACCTGGTATACATAGGCTAATATAACTGTGGGTCACACCTAGTCAGTCAGCCAGTTCAGCTGACCAGAGACACACACAACATTATCATTATTTCTTAAATCGTGGATGATAGATTCAGTGTTATTTAGTAGATAGCTGCAGAGGTATAGAGCACCACATGACGTATTCCTAGATCTAAGACAATCAATGTTCCTTTTGTACTTGATAAAAATATATAATCAATTATATGCACTAGGCGTAGGAGTGACTGTCTGGTAAGTAGCGTGCTTACGAACCACATGGTTCCGGGTTCAGTCCCACTGCATGGCACCTTGGGCAAATGTTTTCCACTATAGCCTCAGGCCTTGTGAGTGGATTTGGTAGACGGAAACTGAAAGAAGCCCGTCATATATATATATATATATATATATATATATATATATATATATGTATGTGTGTGTGTCTGTGTTTGTCCCCCAACATCGCTTGACAGCTGATGCTGGTGTGTTTAGGTCCCCATAACTTAGCGGTTCGGCATAAGAGACCAATAGAATAAGTACTAGGCTTACAAAGAATAAGTTCTGGGGTCGATTTGCTCGACTAAAGGCAGTGCTCCAGCATGCCCACAGTCAAATGAACGAAACAAGTAAAAGAGTAAACAGTACTATTCTCCCATCTTTTACGTTACTACCAGTCCAGACATGCACTGTACCACAAAACCTTCCATTTTAAATATTATCTCCATAGCACTTCATCTCTCTTCATTTCCAACATGAAGATGTATTTATTGATTTATCAAATATTTTCTTCTTTTCTTTCTCTTTTTTGTGTATTCCAACAAGTCTTAGAATTTATCATATATCCCTTCACTACTCACCTGCAGAAATTACATTAACTCTATAACTACTCACTATCTACACACACTACAATGTTACATAGTGTTCATTGAATTGTGTACCATACAACAGCTTGTGCAACCTCAGATACACTTCGTATATGTCCATTCTATCGTAATGTGTTATACTGTCCATTGACTTGCTTCTGTATATTCAAATATGAAACTTCAAGTAACAATGTTTCAGGTAATATTATTTATTATATATTTATCTTACTGTTATTATTCTTGCTTTTTGTTTTATATATTTCCTATTCATAACTAGTTCATTTCACCATTTAGTCTAGAGATCATAACTTTTCTTTGTACTAGTCTTACTTTTCTTGTTTGTGCAATTTTGTCATGTCTGCTCATTTATATTCTACCGAAGCAGCTTATGTAGCTGAAACCACCAAATTGAACAATATTACAGGAAGGTGTCAAAATTGTGATAATTTTGGGTCAATAACTGATGAGCGATTGAGCATGTCCAGGTCCATTGTATGTTTTTTCCTGTTTTCTGTATACTCAATTTTCAAGCACCTGTGCCACACATCTTGCCTGGTTTTAGTGATTAGTCCGTGATAATACTGGGCCACACACCACCTTCTGAAGTTTAATCAATTATACCAAGGCTAACACTTGTAAACTGGTATTTTACTATATTGATTTCAAGAGGACAAAAGTCAAACACTGAACCAGACGATGTACAAAAATATTTTTAAAAATTACAAGTTACATTGATAAAGCACCAATTCTTCTATCCACTACCTAAAGATTAAGGAACATCAGACCAATGCTTCTACACTGTTTATTCATTCAATATCTCTGTTTCTCTCTGCCCCTGGGAGCTCCTCTAAGCAGGAATTCAAGACTGGATGCTCCTGGGAGCTCCTCTATGCTGATGACCTTGCCCTAATTGCTGAGTCACTATCAGAACTAGAGGAGAAGTTTCAGGCGTGGAAGCAAGGATTAGAATCGAAGGGCCTTAGAGTCAACCAAGCTAAAACCGAAGTCCAAATAAGTAGGAAGGAAGACAAACCACAAAACCCTTCAGGTAGATGGCCCTACTCGATCTGTAGAAAAGGCGTAGGTAGAAACTCTATAAGATGTACCCAGTGTAAGCTAAGGACACATAAGAGATACAGCAATATCAAAGGAAGGCTAACTAGGAAAATAGTTTTTGTATGTGGCAGATGTTCAGGAGCAATAAATACTGATAATGTGCAGAAAACAACCTTTGCCACACTCCAGGAAAAAAAACTAGAAGTAGTTGATAGCTTCCGCTATCTAGGTGACTAAGTTTGTAGCGGGGGAGGGTGCGCTGAAAGTGTAGCTGCTAGAATAAGAATAGCCTGGGCAAAGTTCAGAGAGCTCTTACCTCTGCTAGTGACAAAGGCCTCTCACTCAGAGTAAAAGGCAGACTGTATGACACGTGTACAAACTGCCATGCTACATGGCAGTGACTGCTGAGGACATGCGTAAGCTCGCAAGAAACGAAGCCAGTATGCTCCAATGGATGTGTAATGTCAGTGTGCATACTCAACAGAGTGTAAGTACCTTGAGAGAAAAGTTAGACCTAAGAAGCATCAGTTGTGGTGTGTAAGAGAGACGATTACGCTGGTATGGACATGTGGCAAGAATGAATGAGGATAGCTGTGTGAAAAAGTACCACACCCTAGCTGTTAAGGGAACCTGTGGAAGAGGTAGACCCAGGAAGACCTGGGATGAGGTGGTGAAGCACGACCTTCGAACATTAGGCCTCACCGAGGAATGACTAGAGACCAGGACCTTTGGAAATATGCAGTACGTGAGAAGACCCGGCAAGCCAAGTGAGAGCATAATCTGTGGCCTCTGCCAGAAGTGTAGCCAGCTCACTAATTCATATCTTTACTTCATTGGACACTAAACACTGCTTGCGAAGACCTGTTGAGGCAAGTGAATTTGAAATCGAAATCGAACCAAATTCGACGACTGGCACCCATGCCAACCTCTCCTTCATTGAACACTAAACTCTGCTTCGAAGACCTGTTGGGGCAAGTGAAATCGAAATTGAACAATGTTCGATGACTGGCACCTGTGCCAGTGGAGCACTAACAGCACTGTCCAAGCGTGATCATTGCCAGAGCAGCTGTCTGACTTCCGTGCTAGTGGCACGTAAATAGCACCATTTGAGCGTGATCATTACCAGCGAATTTGCGAAACCCTTAGGTCCTACGACACACTTCAGTCTCCCCTACTTTATACTCATGGAGAAGACAATTTTCACTTAAACATTCCTCAACAAAACCTATCAGAGGCAGGTTCTGTTGGCAGTAAATCAGTTACGTGTATGGCTTACTATACCTATCAGTACATGGTTAGAGACAGCAGTTTGAATCACCTACACCTTTCTCACTACCTTTATCAACCACATGCTGTAGACAATGTTGTTAAGATTGAGTCTCAGTGCTTACAATACATATGGTTCAATCAGGCTAAGCTATGGGCTGAAAAGTACACCCATCTCAGAGATTTCATCAAGAACAATGTTGCCCCTAGAAGGATAGGCCAATTGTGATTACTTCCATCTTCCTTTACTGGTAGTCCTTGATATATGCACAAACATATGCAAGATGCCATGATTTACGTTCGGCACTATGGTGGACCCGACCTTTTCATAACCTTCACTTGTAATGCCAGGTGGAATGAAATACAAGTGAGTCTTCTGCCCAGTCAACAAGCCCATGATAGGCTTGAGGTCATTGCGAGAGTTTTTAGACTTAAACTACTTAAATTCAAGGACCTCCTCACCAATGGCCAAATATCTGGCCATGTTAAAAGCTTCATGTTCGCTGTTGAGTGGCAAAAGAGGGGCATGCCTCACGCACACACACTTCTGTGGTTAAGTCAGAAAATAAATGCAACTGACATAGACAGGTTAATTTCCGCTGAAATACCTGATCCGGGCGTTGATAGTGAACTCCATGGCATAGTGAAATCTAATATGGTCTATGGCTCTTGTGGGCCTGCCTACGCAAGGAAAGATTGCTTGATAAATGGTGTAATCTCTAAGAATTATCCCAAAATATTTGTGTCCCAGACTCAGACTACTGAAGACGGATACCCACTGTATAGGCGTAGGAAGCCATGCGATGGAGGCTTAACCTTAACCATAGGGAAATTCGAAGTTGGCGATAGATGGATAGTACCTTACTGTCCGCTTCTTTCAAAGACATTTAAAGCGCATATCAACATTGGATTTTGCAATTCCATCAAATCAATGAAATATGTCTGCAAATACGTTAACAAAGGGTCCGATGCCACCATCTTTGGCCTCCAAGGCACCAACCAACACAATGAAGTAACACAATACCAGGCTGTACAGTACATAAGCAGCAATGAAACGTTTTGGCGTATTTTCGGTTTTCCAATTCATGAAAGGTATCCTGCCATTGTTCAGCTTGCTGTTCACCTGGAAAACGGCCATAGAGTGTATTTCAGTGAAGCCACTGCTGCTTAAATAGCACAAGCTCCATCAGATACTATGCTTACTGTGTTTTTTTTAAACTTTGTCAGGTTGATCCCTTTGCACGGACACTCCTTTATCCACAAGTTCCATCCTACTACACCTGGAACAGCAAGACGTGGAAGAGAAGGAAGACAGGTAAAACTGTTGAAGGGCACGAAGGCATTAAGTTCGATGATTGCCTTGGGTGCGTTTATACAGTGCACCCAAATCAGACTGAGTGCTTTCATCTCCATCTTCTTCTACATGAAGTAACAGGCCCAACTTGCTTTCAGGGTTTAAGAATTGTGGATGAAAACGTTTTTGCAACTTACAGGGAGGCATGTCAACAGCATGGTCTTCTTGAAGATGACGGGCAGTGGTAAACCTGGTTATCAGAGGCTTGTGTATCCAAATCGCCTGGAAGCCTTAGAACACTTTTTGCTGTTATACTGCACAATTGTGCACCTAGTAGTGCATATTCTTTATGGCTTCAATTAAGGAATGACCTGTCTGAGGACTTTTGGCGAGCTGCTCAGTTTCGATTCCCTACTTTAAACATAAGTTTCACCGATACAATATACAACCTAGCGCTGATTGAGATAGAAAACAAGACTTTAGCTTTAGGTAGTGATATAATGACCACTTACAGCCCCCCCCCCTGCATAGCCTACCTCAAATGATCTCTGAGATTGTTTGAGAAACATCTTACGACATTACTGAACTATCTGCATATGTACAGATCAATGAGGCACTCCTGCTACATGACCAGAAGCACGCCTACTTCACTATTGTTCAGCAAGTCCAGGGTCGTAAAGGTGGCATTTTCTACCTTAATGCTCCTGGCAGGACAGGCAAAATGTTCGTAACTAGACTCATTCTTGCAAAAGTAAGGCTACAAAAGTGCATCGCAATTGCTGTGGCAACTTTGGGCATAGCTGCTACTCTGCTCCCTGGTGGTAAGACTGCACACTCTACGTTTAAGCTTCCCCTTAACCTCGCAAGTTCACCAACGCCTGTTTGCAACATTTCAAAGACATCGGACAACGGGCAATTGCTCGCTCAATGCCTACTGATTGTTTGGGATGAATGCACAATGGCACACAAGGGTGCCCTTGAGGCATTAGATAGAACTTTGTGAGACATAAAGTAAAGCCACGAACCAATGGAGGGTGTCACTGTGTTGCTACCTGGAGACTTTAGACAAACCTTGCCAGTGATTCTGAAAGGTACAAGGGCAGATGAAGTAATGGCATGCCTTAAGTCTTCACCTCTATGGGGTCATGTTGTTACTTTAAAGTTAGAATCCAACATGAGAGCGCACCTCCATGAGGATCCATTGTCAGAAAATTTTGTGAAGGACATTCTCCTTCTTGGCAATGATGAAGTTCTAGAAGATGGAAATGAAGATGTTGACATCAGTAACATTTGTACAATAGCCAGTACTATCCAGAGTCTTCAGGACCAGGTCTTCCCAGGCCTAGAAGTTCACAGCGGAGATCTAGATTGGCTTTGCCAAAGAGCCATTTTGGCTCCTAAAGACGTTGCGGTCAGTACAATCAACAAACGCCTTTTACTGTGTTTGCCTGGGGACGTGACAGCCTATAAGTCAGTAGACACCATTCCAAAATCAGGATGAGGTAGTTGATTATCCCACTGAATTTTTGAATTCCTTGGAGCCTTCAGGTGTACCTCCACATATTCTTACTCTTCAAGTAGGTATCCCTGTTATACTGATAAGGAATTTAAATCCACTGACGTTGTGCAATGGTATCGCCTTGTTATCACAAAATTACTTCCCAATGTCATTGAAGCAATGATTATGACCGCCTGTGGAAAAGGCCAAGACATCTTCATACTGCAAATCCCCATTGTTTCTTTACTATATTATACACTGCATAATATTTGCAGCAGCTTAGATAAATGGATTTACAGGATGCTTATATAACAGTTTAACATCACACTGACTTCTATACTGCCCACTTGATTGACTAGGAATATTATTGTATTTTTCTTTGTTAGCCCAATATACATTGGTATACTGCCACGTTAACTGCTAGGATTATTTAACACCCAACTAACACAATGTGTGTATGTGCGTGTGTGCGTGTATGTGCGTGTGTGTGTACATACACACACATGGTCATAATCATTTTAACATCCATTTTTCCATTGCCTGCATGAGCCGGAAGAGTTTATTGAGGTAGCTTTTCAACAGCCAGATACCCTTTTTGTCACCAACCCTCAACTGTTTCCAAGCAAGGTCCAGACATGTTCTTCATGACAGATACTGCTTGTATGATAGCGACAATTATCTACAACTATCATGTGATGTTAAGACAAAGAAACACGGGCACACATACACACAAATATACACTTATGACAGGTTTCTTTCAGTTTTTGCCTATCAAATCCACAGGGCTGAAGTAGAAGATACTTGCCCAAAATGCCACGCAGTGAGACTGAACCTAGAACCATGAGATTAGGAAACAAACTTTTTACCACAGAACCACACCTGTGTCTATACACACACACACACATTAACAAAAGAGCAACGGCAATATGTGTATGGATAAATTTCTATATAAGTTTATGTATGTACATTTAATAAAGAAATACACATTTATATAACCCTATGAATAAGGCCTACACAGTTACACAGTCTTTCTAAAGAATAGAATAAAAGAAAACTCCATTAGTTTTGCCACCAAGTCATCATCAGCTTATTAGGAGTCACAGCATCATCTGAACTATATAATGAGAGGAAAACAGTGAAAGAAAAAAGGAGGAAAAGGAAGAGAGAGGAGCTAAATAACAGACAATGCTTTTGTCCATTTACACATCAGTGATATATACCTTTCGGTATGGTGTCATGCATTAATTAACCAAAGTACTGAGATAGCATGTTTGTTTGATAACTTAGTGAATAAAATTATACAGGGTGATTCAAAAGTCACCATACATAGGAACAATTTATCTTTTTATAAGAAACAGTTTATAAAAACAGTTTCTTTTTTTATTTAACAGGCTCTATATGATTACCATTGTTTTGAATACACATTGCAATACGTTTACCCCACTCATTGTGAACTCGTAATAGCACATCTGGTGATACATGTGCAAATGAGTTGGTGATGTGTTCCTTCAAATGTTTTATGTCTTTTATCTTTCTGTGATACACCATGCCTTTCAAATGTCCCCAAAGACAAATCAAGAGGGTCAGATCAGGGTATCTAGGGGATCTTATGAACTGTTTCTTATAAAAATATAAATCTTTCCTATGTAAGGAGACTTTTGAATCACCCTGTATATGTAGATTTAATACATAAAGTTGGCAAAACTATATGTATATAAATATATATATATATATATATATATATATATATATATATAATCATCATCATCACTGTTGTTTAACATCTGCTATATATATCTTTTACTTGTTTCAGTCAAATAGCCTGCAGTCATGCTGGAGCACTAAATGTGTGTGTGTGTGTGTGTGTGTGTGTGTGTGTAAATGTGTTCTTGTCTCTCTCTCTCTGTATGTATATGTATATATATATACATATACATATATATACATATATATATATATATATATATATATATATATATATATATATATATATATATATATATTTGTATGTACATATAAATGTATGAGCATCTATATGCGAGTGTGTGTGTGTATAAATTCATATTCATATGTGTGTATATGTGTATAAATATATATGCAAGGCATTTATGTAAAGGCAGTAACTCGAAATGGGAACCACCTTCAACTGTGACAACCCATCCAACTCTTGTGAGCATGGAAGGCAAATGTAAAATGATGATGGTGATACATATGCGCACACACAAAATTATTCTACATAAAGAAACCTGAACCTTTCTTTTAGAATTATGCAGGGAAATGGAAAGATAAATTCATAAATAAATACAAAAAACAGGAAATATCATGTCCCACACTAAAGGGATTGGTTTGAAAGACATACTTTGAGTGTTTTCTTTCTCAAACAATATTGTAAGAAACAGTGAAGTGATATGCGGTTTGGTGGGAAACACTGAATTGAAATTCATACATTGTAAGATCAGCTTAAGTCAACTGATATAAATTTTAATCATCTGAGTTTATTAGAATTATCCTCTTCATTTGTTGGTTTTACATCTAAACACCGCTGGAGGGAATTTCTGCTAACTATTTGCTTGGATAATCTTAGTGGTTGAAGTTTTTTGCAACTCATTATATTACATATGTGACATCCTTCTGTATTTGTAATTAGTATGCAGAGTATTCTCCTGAGAAATATTTTCTCAGCAATGCCATTGATGAAGATATACTTTAACATAGAATGATTCACATACCTTAAATTTTATACATATATTTTTTAATTTTATTGCCCACAGGGGACTAAACATATACATGGCTATCCCACATTATAAGGATGAATAGTAGTACTTGGGAAGATGAATACGTATGAACACAACACACACACATATGGTGCTGGATTATCCATTGGTCTCATCAATGAGCATTCAGTGTTCAATCAATGTTAAGTTGCTGAGTTGAGTAAGCAATGTGTATATCCCTATGAAACACAAAGTTTGACTTCCCAGTGGTAGGCATATATTTTACAACATAAACAATTTAGCAAGGTCTCATTTAAGAAAATTCAAAGACCATTTATACCTGTGAATAAATAAATGAACCAAGAAAACTTTCATTATTTCTGACTAATTTTTCATTGGCAGAATTGTTAGAGTCTCAGACAAAATGCATATTAGCATTTCTTCTGGCGCTTTATGAACATTCTGAGTTCAATTTCTTGATAAAATAAAGTACCAGTCATGTACTGAGGTCAATGTAGTTGACTACTCACTCTCCAATTGCTGGCCTTGTACCAAAATTTGAAACAATTAATATTTTTATTGTTTCACACACACACACACACACAAACACACACACACACACACACACACACAAACACACACACACAAACACACAAACACACACACACAAAAACATTTATACAAATAAAATAGGCATATCCAAACACATGTATACATAAATGTCCACAAATACACATGTTAATACACACATCCTAACCCATAGATATCAAAAAAGATTAAGTAAATGTGTATAATATATAAATGCACTGTTTGAAGAAGTTAGCAATGTGTTACATATATCAATAGTCTAACTAGCTTCAACTCTAAGGCTTGTCTGCCTCTCTCTCTCTCTCTCTCTCTCACACACACACACACACACACACACACACACACACACACACATACACAACCATTGACTGAGGTTTCACAGACTATTATTGCACATTTCATTCCCAGTCTAGAAGGAAGGGTTTAAGTAAAACCTGCTGTTATTGGTCAAGCTTAGTATTAAGAAAGAGAGAAGTATGGGTTCTATATGATGTATTAATTGTAAGTATGAAGGGCAGATTTCATACATAGCACATGCACAGGAGTAGCAAGTAGTATGTGCATGGGAAATAAGTTCCTGCAAACACTTGGAAGGATCCCTTAAAGTGGTTAATAAAATCTCTTACCTACAGGGAGCTACTACCTCTTCTAGCAGCAAAAGGAATTTCTCTCAGAGTGAAGGGCAGATCTTGTATGAAATGCAATGCTGCATCATGTAGGCCTTGAATGCAGAGGGTGTGTGATGGCAAGAAAGAAGTGAGGTAAGCATGCTCTACAAGATGTATAATGTCAATTCACGTAAACGAGGGAGCACAAATGGGCTGCAAGTAAAACTAGATAACGGAAGAATCGTATGCAAGTAAGAAGACTATGTGGATATGGGTAGATGATGTATATATAAGATGCTAGTTGTATTAAGAAGTGCCAACTGTTATAAGTGGATGGAACCTGTAGAAGAAAGAAAGGAAGCAAGCAAGATCTGAAACAAACTAAACACTGGTCTCAAGAAGCTGAACATTATAAAGGAGATTACAATGGATTGTGACTTCTAGCCAAGTGCTGTTCTGAGAAGATCTGCTCAACCCTTACAAAGTTAAACATCATGAAACTGAATAATTATGGTAATGATGAAGACTGAGATGTATAATGTCTCAACCATTTTGTTCCTATTAAGTCTTTGAAGAATGGTCACTTCTTTTCATTACATGCTCACTCATTACTAACCCCAACCCTATCAATGTGCCTCATTACTATCACCTTATCTCTGTCCTATCACTCAGCCTGCATACCAAGAAATGCCAATGCATTGAATTTAAACATATTTGATCCCTATTTACTATGACCTTTATTTATTGCTAAACATAACTCTCTTTCATCCATTTCTCATACCTCTAACACTTCCACTCCCTTAACAGCACCAACCTTCATTACTCAGTCTTTTACAATACTTCCTCCTCTGCCACTTTCTGCTGACATCCATCACTCTCACACTTCTAGCCCTCCATCTTCTTATCACTGTCTCCTTTCTACAACTCAGACCATTCAAGCTGTTTCTATCCTTACCAGCAATCTCTCTGTTTCTGTCTGTCTGTCTCTCTCTTTCTTTATTCTCCCCTTTATTACTCACTGGTCCATCTTCATCCCCCCTTTCTTTCTTTCTATCTGTCTATCTATCTCTTCCTTGTTCATTCAAACATACATTTACATGTCTATTATTTTACTTAATTAGACTTTAAGCACTGCTGTCAGTGGCTCTGCTGCCACCTTCTTCCTCAAGTTGGTGTTTATAATGTGAAATATCATTTTACATTGAAAGATAACAGTTAACAATCCATAATTGAATAGTCAAGGTCTTTACAAACCAATCCTACTTATATCAGAACAAAAACTAAGAAAATATAAAATATGTTAACCCACCTTCAGGACTGACATCATCTACAATTTTTGCATTTATCACAGATGCCAACTTCCTCAGTTCTACCTTCAGATCTCGAGAGAAGGCTGTTGCCAGGATACAAATAGGTCCACCATCTGTACAAGTTGATGACTGTTAAAAAGAAATGGCAGGCACCGTGTCAGAGAGAATGTTATAACCTCAACTGGAAGAAGGGCCTGATATTATGGGTGGAAGTTTTTAATTATAAAGCATATATATACATGTGTATGTCTTGGGGTGTATTGCTGTCATACTATGCACAACTAATGGGACTTGGAGCAATTACTAAGTAATATCTTCAAAGAAATTTATGTTCAACCTTTTTGTGCTTGATCATGTTTAAATCTTTTGCACTATATTTAGCACTGCAGGTGGTTGCAATGCTTTTGAACTCTTCACAATTTAGTATATAGAATTTAAAAATAAAATGCATTTAAATACTATACTCATATTTACTATTTCCCAGATGAGGTGACTCCAATACGTATTACCTGATCTACCAATTAAGTGATAGCTCAACTTGTGGTCTACACCACCTGTACAACTACTGTGTTGAAGATTTTCAGCATAAAAGGAAAGACAAATCTTTGTATGCAGTGACAAATACAATTTCAGATTGAAACATGGAAAGGATGTGTGTGTGTGTGTGTGTGTGTGTTTGTGTACAAATGGATGGATACAGATATTATATATAGCTGTGTGGCTAAGAAGTTTGCTACTCAACCATTTCATTTCAGGTTTAGTCCCGTTGCATGGCAGGCCGAGCAAGTGTTTTCTATTATACCTCTAGGCCAACCAAAGCCTTGTGAGTGGATTTGGTACATAGAAGCTAAGAGAGAGAAAGAGAGAGAGTGTGTGTGTATGTATGGGTGTTTTGAATATCATATAAGCAGTGTCATTTGTTTTCAGTCTTCAATGAAAACATTTTGTCCATGGGGAAATATTGGCTTTGCTTGGGAAAGTTAGCAAAAAGAAGGGCATCCAACTACAGATCTATCTTAATAAATTCTGTCTGACCCATACAAGCATGGAAAAGTGGATATTCGTTCATAACTAGTGAAAACAAGAAAAACAATGAAAAAAATCCTGAAGGGTACGGTTGAATATTTGAATTTCTTCGTTTCTCTATATTTTCCATTATTCCTGTCTTGAACCTGAGAAAGTCAGGCATACTGTTGAAATATTTTTCAATAAACAAAATCAGTTTGTGTTTTATTATATATCATGCTCTTCTATTGGGTATTATTATGGGAAATACATCAACATCATCAGAATCATTAGCACACCAGGCAAAATGCTAAGCAATATTTCATCCATCTTTATGATCTAAATTCATATTCTGCCAAGGTTGACTTTGCCTTTCATCCTTTTGGGGTCAATGAAATAAGTACCAGTAGAAAAGATTATTATTATTTTTATTAAGGTGGCAAACTGCCAGAAACGTTAATACACAGGACAAAATGCATAGCAGCAGTTCTTTCAGTTCTCTATATCCTAGATTTAAATTTCACTGAGGTCGACTTTGCTTTTATCCTTTCATGGTAGGTAAAATAAGTACCAGCTGAGTACTGGGGTTGCTACTAAAATTTCTGACTAGCTTGCCACTATAATTTCTGGCATTGTACCTATATTTCTGGCTTTGTGCCAATAGCATTTATTATTTTTTTCCCAGAGCCAGTTGATAGAATGATTAGTGTAGGAAAAATGCTTAGCAGTATTTGTTCTGGCTCTTTACAATCTGAGTTCAAATCCTGCTGAGGTCAACTTTGCCTTTCATCTCAAAATTGATAAAATAAAGTATCAGTCAAGTACTGGATCAAAGTAACTGACTTACCTCCTCCCCTCAAAATTGCAGACCTGGTGTCAAAATTTTAAAGAATTCTAATTATTATTATTCCAATGCTGTGCAGCATTTACCTATTTCCCTTTGCAATGGCCAATTAAGAAAGTACTGTTGTTTAACCAAGGTCAACCTTGGTTGAGTTGGCCTACGGTTAAAGGCATGATCATTACATCTAAGTGTAGGTAAGACTAACATCACCTTTATTTATTTAAGACAGTGTGATTTGAAAAAGATCTAACAGCTATTTCCATCAGATCTAACAATCAAGTAGCAGCTCCATCATTGCTTCCAAAAATCATCTACAGCTGTGGCTTGTGTGCAGGTTAGAAATCCTTATTTGGACAGAACTGTTAGCACACCATGCAAAATGCTTCATGGTCTTTCATCCACCTTTATATTTTGAGTTCAAATTCCACCAGGGTCAACTTTGCCTTTCATCCTTTCAGAGTTGATGAAATAAGTACCAGTTGGGACTGGGGTTAATGTAATTGACTATCCCCATAATTTCAGACCTTGTGCCTATAGTAGAAAGGATTATTATTATTATTATTATTAAGGTGTTGAACTGGCAAAATCAATAACAAAAAGTGCAAAATGCTTTGTGGTATTTTGTCTGCTTTTATGTTCTGAGATCAAATTCCACCAGGGTTGACTTTGCGTTTCGTCCCTTTCGGGGTTAATAAAATAAGTACCAGTTGAGCACTGGAGTCAATGTAATCGACTTGCCCCCTTGCTTGAAACTGCTGGCCATATGCCTATAGTAGAAAGGATTACTATTATTATCATTATTACAAACAGCCAGGTGAAGTGTGTTATAAAGTAAGGAAACTATATTATTGATCCAGATTCAATACTTAGTTGAAGTTACTTTACTTCATTTACAGTTCTAATGAAATTAAGAAAGATATGAAAATCATGTAATCCCATTCCTTTCCCCATAAATTCATAGCCATAATGTATTAAACATAGGAAGAAATATAATTGAATGAAGTGAAGGAATAGTTGTGTACAAAGTGCGGTTTTATGATATGACTGTAGGTGTGCATTATCTAACCTGAACCCTACCAATCTAAGGGATCAGGGGGTGTATAATAATTGCTGCCTACCTGTAACTCAGGTGTGGATGATGTAACCAACACATCAGTTGTTAAGGCTTCTTTCATGGCATCAGTGAAGGCATAATCTTTAGCCATTAATCCATGGGCATTCCTATAGAAAAGAGTGTTTTCATGTAATTAAATATTTCAATAGGGAGAAATTAATGAATGCACAGACCTGGGGTACATGTACTAGAAAAATGTTAAGAGGTTATGTAAGATTTGTATAAACAGTAACCCCAACCAATACTTTTCAATGGTGCAATCTCAGATTTAGTAAATATTATCTATAAAAAGATAAAAAATTGTCAAATATGTTGTTTGGAAGTTTTAACTTCCCAAATATTATTAATATCAAATTATACATTGTCCATTTTATGGTATCCACTACTGTATTTTACAACATGCAACCATTTTCACTACGTTCCTCACAAGGAGTATACTAACACTGCTGGACCTGACAAACAGGTACACTAGAAGACAATAGTTTGAGAACCCTTGATGCAGAGTAAAGTCCAGCAACAATTTGTTCAAAATAAGAAAAGTGGAATGTTAGTAAATTCAATTAATGTGAGAAGTGAAAAGTTTTATATTTCAGCCCCTTGCCCTTTAAAATTACACAATTTTCACTTCTCACATGAATCAAACCTACTTACATTCAGTAAAGCCACATTTGTAATTAGTGTCTATATACCTTTATACACGTGGAGGTGCAATGGCCCAGTGGTTAGGGCAGCGGACTTGCGGTCATAGGATCGCGGTTTCGATTCCCAGACCAGGCGTTGTGAGTGTTTATTGTGCGAAAACACCTAAAGCTCCACGAGGCTCCGGCAGGGGATGGTGGCGAACCCTGCTGTACTCTTCCACCACAACTTTCTCTCACTCTTACTTCCTGTTTCTGTTGTGTCTGTAATTCAAAGGGTCAGCCTTGTCACACTGTGTCACACTGAATATCCCCGAGAACTACGTTAAGGGTACACGTGTCTGTGGAGTGCTCAGCCACATGCACGTTAATTTCACGAGCAGGCTGTTCCGTTGAACGGATCAACTGGAACCCTCAACGTCGTAAGCGACAGAGTGCCAACAACAACAACTTTTATACACACAAGCAGCAAATATATTAATTTAGTTCTTACAACTAAATTAATATATGTACAACATAATGGATGAAATGGTAAAATAAAAAATTAATATTTAATAATTCTTTTATGACTTCATGAGGAGAGGAAGTCATCATTATTTTTACAGGGGTTCTGAAATTGATAGAAGGAAAGGAAGAAACTGTCCTTAAACTAAAAACATGGCTCAAAAGCTTTCAACAGATTGAACTCTGTGAAAAATCACCAAAGGACCAGATGGCAGTCTTAAACCTGATGACTGATTAAGTTCACCACCTATACCTATTTGACTATTGTTAATTTATTATTTTCACCCCATGACTGGCTCTCATGCCAGTGGCACGTAAAAAGCACCAACCAAACGTGGCCAATGCCAGTACCCACTGACTGGCCCCTGTGCTGGTGGCACGTAAAAGCCACTATCCGAACATGAATCAATGCCAGACCCGCCTGACTGGCTCCTGTGCCAGTGGCACATAAAAAGCATTCACTACACTCTCGGAGTGGTTGACATTAGGAAGGGCATCCAGCTGTAGAAACATTGCCAGATCAGATTGGAGCCTGGTGCAGCTGCTGGCTCCCCAACTCATGCCAGCATGGAAAACAGATGTTAAACATTGATGATGATGATGATGAGAGAGAGATTGTAAAATAGTCTTTGGTTAAATGAAGCACATATTTCTGTAACTGCAATTTAAGAGTTTTACAGTCTGTATATGTGAGTAGCTGAAATAGGTCAAAATTTACTGGCTGAACTGATCCACTTAACTTCAAATAGATATAGCTGGTAAACAAGCTTCATATTATTTTACAATCATAATCAGAATTTCTAAAACCTACAATACTGTTACTGTTTCACAAGTAACATTACATATAAAGTAGCTGAAATACAGAAGAAAGTAGTGTCTTTTAGTATTTAGTTCTGTATCTCTACAATATGACTTCAAATCCAATCAAAGTCAGGTTAACTGAGTATTTCAACCCTCCAGGAGCAATGAAATAGTTATTAATCATGTAGCTCTGTTACCATAATGTTACCAAATTTCACATTATGCCATTCTGGTGTTAATATTTAGCCTTCTGTCTTGTTAATAACATTGAACTCAAGATGAAATGGGCAAAATTGAATATTGTTGCCTACATTGTGCCATGTCCACTACCAACATACTTCCAAATAGCTCAGTCCACTAAGCTGTAAGTAGGTACTGTGCTATGATTATAGCTTGTAGTATGAATTCAATCTTTTTAAAAATGTTCTCAAGCATTAGAGAGACTTGCTAAATGGCAATAAGATTTTCAAATTGGTAGAACCCTATAATTGGCGGTAGTTGTGGTATTCACTTTGAGGATGTATCAACTGAAATCTTAAATCAAAAATAAATACAAGTAAATCCAAATATTTAGTACTTTAAATGAGGGATCATGTTAAGTAAGTAGGTTAACTACCTGGTTACACAGCATTTGGTGAAGAATCTTAAACATATCATCAACTAAACAATTGAAACACTTAAGACAATTATCAAGGTGTATATTTATTCATTAATTAACTACTAAGGTTCTAATGTACATGATATCAGAGATTATAAATATCAATTTGCGACAGATAATGAACAATAGATCCATTGAATTGACAGACACCCAAACTACAACAGGCAATAGCTACATGATTCAGTTCTCTCACAACCGGCCTGCTTCCCTTTTCTCTCTGATACTGATGTTTATAATGTATAGAACAGTCTTGATTTAAAATTTTTTTTTTTAAATAAAGAAATAATACCTGAGAGTCTGACAGGCTCCACGTGACACTAACAATTTAACACAACCAATTCTGCCATTCCTCACAGCATCATGCAATGCAGTATCATTCTCAGATCCTGGTGTATTGATAAGTGCACCACTGTCAAGTAGCACCTTCACAATTTTCTCATAACCATGATTGCAGGCTTCATGCTGGTAATTAGAAACATATTATCAAGTATGACAAATACAGCATAGATAACACATACAGAAGAAATTATTAATTATAAACATTATCGTTAACCCTTTAGTATTCAGATTACTCTCTCAAATGTAATGCTTATTTAGTCACATTGTTTTGAATTAATCACGTGTTATCTTGTAGCTTTGAGATTTTGAAGATGTGAATGTATATTTTAACAATGATATCGCAGGGTATGTGTGAGAGCCAGGACCTGGGTAGTTTAAACAAAACAAGTAGAATATTTTGGCTGGATATGACCAATCTAAATGCTGAAAGGATTAATATTATCTTATAAATAAAATATGTGTCAGTCCTCTTTTTTTACTGGTTAAACACTCAGAGCTGAAATTTCATGCTTGATTGTAAGATGACATTAGACATTATAAAATCTTTCCATGACAAATGTTTAATATGAAACTGTGTCGGTGTAAAGATGCATAAATACAATAGAAACTACAACAAAAATGTAGGACATTCTACATACTTAAAGCCATTCTCAATTCACTGATTCTCAGAGTGAAACTGTTCACTGATTTCAGCAGTGAAACTATTCCATATTTTAATTATAATTCTTTCATATTTTCCTTTCAGACTTAGTATATAATACATTCTTTTCTTCCACGTTTTTTTTTTATATAACTTCATTCGCACACATATATTAACTTAGTGGACACATTTCCATAATGAAACCATATCATTTTTAGTAGTTTATTAATTGTCAATGAATAAAATAACAATGAATACAAGCGTCAGTATAATGGCCTGTTTCTTCCTCCAAAATATGCCACTTTATCCTATAGCAGAAAGAATTATAATATAGTTCTTTTATAAATGTGTGTACAGGGTGCAGCGCTGCACTGATAACCAGCTGGTGGAAGACCTGCTTGGGGTTAAACTAGTAGTGACATGGAACAGCCACATTGATGTAATGTAACTTTCTTTTATAAATGTCTTCTTTTTAACTTAGATGTCATATTTTATTTTCTACCAGTTTCACTTAATATAACTCACACAAGCAACTCCAGCTAATTACTGCTAGCTTCTAATATAAACTGGTAATATTATAAATTTGACATTTGAAGTAAACCTTGTTTAAAAGAAAATACTAGACTGTAAGGATAATTTTTTAAAACTCTACAATAAAATAACTGAGGTAAAAATGCTTTAATGACTTCTGTGATAGATAAAGTATTTGAGGTTTTGTGTGGGGATTGTGGTTGTAATGGATTAAGTTGTTAGACAATATTTAAGATTAATGTATAAGAAATTAATATATATATGATGCGGTAATCAAGAAATGACACTGTTAACTCTTTGAAGATAAAATTTTTAAATAAAATAAAGATGTTACTTAAGATTCGATAGGAAATATCTAAATCTCAATTCACAAAGATAAGTGTTGATCTGCTGCTCCTGCTTCATCATCATAACTGTTGTCATCCTTTTTACATTCATTTTCTCATGCTTGCATGGGTTGGTTGTGTCCTTTCCAGCATATCACACCATTTGTTGCATTCTCTTGTAATTTATCGTGGGATTCATCATACTGAAAATAGCTTTCACTATTTTTTAATGTCTTCTTAGGTTTTACTTCTTCCACAGTTTTCTTCTACTTAAATATCCTGGAACTTTTTTTTACCACCTGTTATCCTCCATACACAACACACATCTATACCACCAACAGTCTTTGTATTTTCACATTACAGCTGTTTCCTCCTAAACCTAGTTAATTTCACAGCTCATCTGTACCACATCATTCATGCACCCTAACATGATACATCCACTCGAGAATGCTTGTTCCATTTCTCTCCAACCTTCACACACTTTCTGCATTCAATGCTGAAGTCTTGCTGCAATGCTGCATTACACTTCATACAATCTTCTATATGTGTAGCACAGTAATGGTTGTTAGTAGACCTTCATTGTCTTCAAGGGGCTAAGCTCTCTCAGTTCAAGAAACTAATGGTAGATGACTTTTATTAACATTCTAGAATGATGGAGATGATACAAACCATAATGCCCAATTCTTGTTCCAAAGAATGTTAGCTTGCTGCTATTCCCTGTCCGTAAATGTTTTCCATACAACTGTCAATTTGCTACAGTTGAACTAGAATGTAATGGCATTGATCTCACTTGCCTAGGAGCATTTGCAAAAGCCATGGGTTCTGTCCTTCATTACAGACCAAACAACACCACTTCACCTTTGGCTCTTTCATGACCATATCCTGAGAACTTATCAAAGTGTTTAACTAAAACATACACAAACAAACACAGACATTTATGAGCCCTAACATGTGTTTAAGCATTTAGGCACCCAGCCAGCACCCCTGCTCCCACCCAAAACAACCTAAACATGCAATACCTCTTGACATATTCCAGCCCTACATGAATACCAATCCCTAACTCCTACACACATTTTCAGAAAACTCTTGTAGACTCAGAGGCTTTTGGGGTTAAGGGATATGACTCTTGATACAACCTTTGTTGAGTTTGTTTTGTCTTTTTTCACAGCACCCACAACAAAAGAGAACGGTTGCCATATTTCTTTTCCATACCAGTTGGCTCTGATGAACACATGGTATTATATAACTGTGTTGTCATCTAACATCTGGTTTAAGACTCAGTATGATACCAATTGGTAAGATCAGGTGAGTGCATATGTTTTCTGACTTATGAATTCTTAAACACCTCTCTCTCTCTCTGTATGTGCAAATAACTTTTACCTTCTTTTACTTGTTTCAGTCAAAAGACTACAACCATGCTGGAGCACCACCTTGAAAAATTTTTTAGTTAAATATATCAACCCCAGTGCTTAATTTTTTTCTATCTAAGCAGGTATCTATTCTATCCATATCTTTTTTTTTTTCATATAGGCATGGTACTTATTATTTCCATATCTTTTATTGTACCACTAAGTTATGGGAATATAAACACACCAGGACCAATAGTCAAGCAGTGGTGGGGGGACAAACACAGACACAAAGAGACACACACACATATATACTACGGTCTTCTTTCACTTTCTGTCAACCAAATCCACTCACAAAGTGTTGGTCAGCCCAAGGCTATAGTAGAAGACTGGTTTCTCTCCAACAGCTTGAGGGACTGAACCCAGAACCATGTGGCTGAGAAGTAAGCTTCTTACCAAACAGTCATGCTTGTTGACAATCTACTTTATTAATACCTATAGCATACTCAGAGTATTTTACTCACAGCACATGCTTGATGCATGTGTGCACATTCACACTTGCACATTGATCACACAATGTGATCAAAGGTATCTGGACACTCCGCAAAACATGTATTTATCACAGAGGGAGCCACAGTACTACTATTTACCACACGGAACACATGGTGAGCATTCTCAGTAGTCAACAGACAGCACTAGGCAGCAGAATGGGATGCTCTGCAGAATTAATGGACTTTCGACATGGTCAGGTGCAACTTGTCTATTAAGCCTGTGCACAAGATTTCCACCTTCTTCAACATCCCTAGGTCCACTGTTTCCAATGTAATAGTGAAGTGGAAACATGTAGGGACACGTACAACCCAAAAGCGTTTGGACTAACCTCCCATGTTAAACCTTAGAGACCATCAAATGTTGAGGATGGTCATACAGCATAATCATCTATCACCCTTCACCACCATCACACAGGAATTCCTAACTGCAGCAGGAGCTACTTCAAGCACCATGACTATTTAGCATGAGGTGTAGAAACTTGGTTTCCATGGAAGAGCAGCTACCCATAAGCCATATATCACATACAAATGTCCAACACCACCTTGCATTGTGTAAAGAGCATTGGAACTGGACTATAGAACAGTGGAAAACCATTGTGTAAAGTGATGAATCATGTACACAATGTGGCAAACTGACAGTAGGGTGTTGGTGTGGCAAATGCCTGGTGAATGATATGCACCAGCCTATATAGTGTGGAATTCAGTAATGGTGGAGTCATGACACAGTCTTCTTTCTTCTGGAGGGGCTTAGCCCCCTAGTTGCTTTGTGTGACACTGTCATGGCACAAGCTTACAATGACATTTTAACCACTTTCATGCTGACTACCATCAAAGACCAGTTCAGAGATCACCATTGTGTCTTTCAAAACATGACCAAGCACCTGTCCATACTGCAGGGGTTGTAGGGGAGTGGTTTGACAACAACAACGTCCCACTAATGGACTAGCCTGTGCAGAGTCCCGATTTAAATCCCATCAAACATCTCTGGGATGTTTTTGAAACCTGACTTCATACTAGACCACACCAACCCACATCAAAGCCCTTGCTCATTTCAGCACTCTGTGAAGAATGGGCTGTCATTCCCCAGGAAACCTTCCGTCACGTGATCAAAAGTATGCCTGCAAGAGTGGAGGCTGTCATCAAAGCTAAGGGTGGGCCAACACAGTATTGACTGCCAGTGTTCCTGATGGAGAGTGGCCCAAACTTGTACCTCATTATCAGATGGGTGTCAGGATACTTTTGATCACATAGTGTATACTTATACCAACAAACAGATTGACAACTGAACACTATCATGTAGAATAAATTCCATATAAACTTTATAAATATATGTCACCAATATCATATCCAACTGAGCATTCATTTAACTAAGCTGATTATATGAAACTTAACAACAAAAGATGCCAACAAATACAGGTTTATCCACTGTTATTGAATCATACCTTACTAATATTTGAAATAATATAAATAGGATGGTATTTACAGAGACATAATAGGAAATACAAGCAAACAAAGAATCTTCTATGACGCAGTTTGACTTGCTCTTAATAGGAGCCAAATCTCATTCAGGTCATCATCTCAGAATCAAGGACACATTATTGGATAATGTGGAACTAGTTATACCAGTCTGAATAAAAGATGGGGTGACCACAACTAAAATACCTTTGATCATGGGTCTGTTTGTTCTTTCTATCTCCACACAAATTAGCATATCATTTAGATATAGATATATACAAGAGTGAAATACAGGGATAGTTATGTATTCATAAGAAGGATACTTCTACACTATTTTGAAATCAGCTATTCAAGTTGCTGTATTGATTAGGTTAATATATTGAGTAAAGTTCATTGTATCACCTTGGAGACATTGTGATGTATATTATGTCCTGCAAGTCATTAAATTTTTTACTTATGCTCATCATATTCATTGTCGTCATTGTTTTAATGTCCACTTTTCTATGCATGTGCAGCCAGACGGAATTTTTTGAGGTAGATTTCTATGGCCAGATATCCAACTTGATATCAATCTTCACTTGTTTACAACTAAGGCAACATTCCTCCCATGTCAGGATATGTTTTCATGGAAGACTGGAAATGTAGGACACAGCTTTCATCACAATGCATTTTGATTAGAATTATCCTGTGATGTCATGACCAGGCGCCACAAACTCTCACACACACACTTGTGTGTGTGTGTGTGTGTATGTATATATATATATATATATATATATATATATATACACATGCATACAGTATTATATATCCATTATAGCTGGTCTTACCAATCAGTTTCTCACTAGAGGTTCAATGAAGTGTTAGATAACAGTCTACACACACACACACACACAACAGGTATTTTTCAGTTTCCATCACACAATTATCAACTTACAAGGCTTTAGTCAACCTGCGGTTAAAATAGAAGACACTTGCCCAGGGTACAGCAGCATTAGCATCAAGTAACTGAGCCAAATAAGCAATATTAAGGTCTCTTTTTAGTAATAAGGGTTTCTTTTAGTGATAAAGACTAGTTTGATGAAATGAAGCCAGTCTGACAGTGATCCAACATTAACCAGCTGGTTAATGTATCCTAACTGCTGCGTAACTTTTAACAGCAAATTAATTGCTAAACCTTATAATTTTGCTTTTCAGGTTTAGAATATTACGGAAGTAATTATTGGTTTAGGTAGGGAGTCACTTGTAGAATTTAGCAACAACTTAGATTACGGAGTGGATGATAGTCAAGTGCCATTTCCTGAAGACACACTGGTTGTGATGGTAACATAGTGGTGGTGGTTATGATGTGGTAGTAGTGGTGGTCATTGTGATAATGTAGTAGAGGTAGCTATCTGGTAGTGGTGGTAGTGTGATAGTGGGGACAACAATGTGATATGGTAGTGGTGGGTTTGTAATGTGGTATGAAGATATGTGATAGTGGTACTATGATGATGTAATAGTGATGGTGTGGTATAGTAGAGGTGATATATTGTTATTCAATAATAAATTTAATAGAACTTTGTGATTGAAAAAGTTATGATCAAGAAATTTTGAAGAATCAGTTAATTAGACAACAACTGTTGATGTTATGCATGTTGGGAACATAGACACAAGAATTACATAGAAGCCTTCTCTCTCTCTCTCTCTCTCTCTCTCTCTATTTCTCTGTGAAAGAGTCACAAATAGCAATAAAATGATGAGTTAAGAACCACAAATGACAATGTGCTGTGTGTGTTAAGGGGTTACAAATGACATTGAAATTTATATTTGTCAATGTCTCACAAGTGACAGTAAACTGGACATAAGTTTAAGGCCCATAAGTAGCTGTAAATGAATCAATGAGTACTGTTCAATTCTACGAGACTGAGGCAAAGAATAGAAAACACATTGTTGTAAATTAGAGAACAAGATTTCTCCTATTTAAATAGCTGTTAAAACATTCTAATGTTGTAATGGATTATCATTGAGGAACTAAGGACAAATAATATATTTTAAGCTAAGACCTCATCAACTTTTTCAAGTATGATATGGATAGGAAGGGAAGGAAAATGCTGCCTTTCACTAAATTTATTGGAAGGTCGATGACTGTGGCAAGTATGGTCCAAGTGAATAAATCTAATTGTACTTGTAAGCCAGAGAGCATAATCATTTGCTCTGGTAGTGAGAGTAGTCCTGGATCTGTAATGTTCTTTGATTGAGCTTAGACGGCTGACCTCCTACTGAAGTGTATTCATGTATTGTTTATTCTGTTTATTGTTTGTTTAGTAAGCTACAAAATTCCTACAGTTTCTCAATTTCCTGTAATTCAGACCATCTCATGGTCCTAGCAGACAAAGTGCAAAAAGTGGTACCCCAAAGAATGGCGCAGGAGATGTACTGGAACAGCCACTCTGACTCCCAGGGCTCACACTTGCAGATAGCCATCTCTGCTCTGACAACAATGAGCAAGGATATGGTCCGGGGGCCAAGAACGCTAGAGGTCTCCACTGCCACAAGCTGTTGGAGAGCAACCAATACTTTGACAGTTTGCTTTTCTCAGCCTGACGAGCAGTGGAGCCTGGCCTGAGAGCTGTACACATCAAGTTGCTGCTGTTTATTCTGTTGATTACCATGCCTGTTTCTACAAATATGATTCTTAAAAACTTATCTAATTTGTCCTTGTAATATCTCAACTATCACCCTTCTGAAAAATAAAGAGATGCAGTGAATTGGCAAAAATCAGCCGAATATCAGACAAAATGCCTTTCAGTGTTTAATTACATTTGTTTACATTCTCAGTTCAGACTTTCCTTTTAATATTTCTAAGACTAGTAAAATAACGTACCAATCAAGTATTAAAATTTTGTTTAATTAACCACATCCTCCTCATAAATGTTGCTCTGGACCACTGGCACAATCATTAATGTGTTGGAATGTTTTGCAGTATTAGTTCCAGCTCTTCAGTTTCAGAGTTCAAATACTGCCAAACTCAACCATGTCATTCATCTTTTTGGGGTAGATAAAATAAAGCACCACTCAAGTACTGGAGTCAATGGTATCAACTAAACCCCTTCTCAAATTTCAGGCCTTGTGCTGAAATTTGAAACAATTATTATCATAAACACTGTCATGAAGTCTACTGGATGTTCTAACATTCATACCATACCCAAGAATATTAATGAGATTAAACAATTATAAAGTTAAAGTTAATTTCCTCCAAGTGGAACAGGAAAGAATTCTAAGTGGATTCCCTAATGATTTCCTTCAGTGCTTAAATGAAGACAGTTTACCAAACTTTCACTGGAATACTTACAGGAACTTGCTAAGTCAAACATATAATATCACACAAAATGTTTAGCAATGAAGATGGAAGCATGCATGACTACAGCATTAATGGTGGCTCTGTTAGAAGTTAAGATAGGAAATCATTTTAGCTTCAAAGAACTGCATATTTATTGACGACGTAAGATGGTGGAAGAAAGAAGACATTTCTAAGTTAACATAATTAAGATAATGAGTATTACATTAATTATGTCTCTAATTATGTGGTGAGGAATAAGCAACATCATCTTAGTGACTAATATTACTCAGACAAATACGGGAGACATGGATATGTTTCAGTCTTATTATACCTCCACAGTGAAGCAAAGCCTTCACAGCTCTTGCCAAAGAAGTAATAAGATTCACAAAGTAGTTGTACAATATTGTACACAAGTAAGCATAAAAAATTAACATACTTAAAACAAATATACCACTCTGTTTAATTACTCAGTGGTGTCATCCATATGTACAGGAAAAAAATTAAAAAATAGCTAAGCTAGTGTTAACGTTTTTAATGCATCAAGCATCAAAAATCTAAATCAAAATATACAAGCTATAGATACAATTAGAGAACAAGCAATAGACAATCTGACTGCAATCAATAATAAACAGCTAAATGACAAAGTATTGCTAACAAAGTTAACAGGTGTAATAGACAAGACCAGTTAGCCAACTTCTATGCAGTTGTTTGACTGGTTCAATGTAGCAGCCATTTCTGCAGCAACAGACTACTGTTTTTAATATGGCAATCCCATGTTTTATTCCTCATAAGTTAGAATTGGGGCTGACAATAAATGGACCACCGAGGTAATCAGATCTTTTCTAAAAAAAAAAAAAAATTTATAAAATTTAATGTTTCATTTATAAAAATTTAGAAACTTTGACAGAATTGAATTAAATTATTTGTTATGGTGGAACTTGAAGTAGATAAAGCTATAAATAATAGCCTGTGAAATATTGGGCTGAAAATTCCCTTGGATGGGAAAAAAAAAAGATAAAAGCAGCCTTTGACTTTCATCAAATTAGGGTTGAGAGGCAAGATAACAGCACAGACAATAAGGGAGCCTCTATATGCTACTCAGTCTAATAGAAATAACAGTCAAATCTCACACAAAATACACCCTTTTATTTTAAAAAGACACTTTGGATGATGTGGTCATGGATACACTAAGTGCATTTGAGGCTGAATTTAGAACTGAACAAGGGAAAAAATTACAGGTTTATCAATAACAGGCAAGCATTCTTTCCAGGGCAAATGTTTGTGTCTCATTTATTAATACCATAAGACAAATGAAACACTGGCTCTTAAAAGATCTATGGAGCTTAGAGGATTTTTTTTCTTTTTAGTTTAACTTTTCAAAATTAATTTTGATTTAAATTTTTCTAGAGTATAATAGCTGTGGTATTGGTATAGTCTCTGCAAATATATAGACAACATAATTAAAGATTTTTAGGATGGTGTAATTATCAATAGAGAAGTTGTAGGAATGATCACACCATGTATCCCAAAACGGGAAAGAATCTCATTATAGTTACTTGACTTGCTAGAAATGGCAGATCAACTAAATCTCCTTTAAATCACATCTTACTGATTCGAAAAGAACACACTGGACAATGTAGTCAAAAATCTACAGTCTGCCCAAAAAGAAAAAAGACAGGTTGCAGCTATGACTTCACTTAATGTACTAAAAATAGCAGCCACATATCCCTCGGAAGAATAGGATACACTATGCCTTAAAAAAAGATGATGGTTCTAACACCTTTGAATTACAGATTTATTCACAATCAGAGTGAATAAAAGACAGCTTATGACCTTTGGTCACACAATTGGTCAACCAGGGCTAACCTGTTGCTAAATAATAGCAACAAACTAATGAAGGAGTCTCTACATGGTCATTAAGCCTGCAAGAAATAGCAAACAAATCTCCTTCAAATCATATCTTACTATCTAAATAAGGAAAGAACAACCTAGATAATTTAATCCTTATTACCCTACAACTAAAAATAAAAAAAAAAGATTATTACATCTGGTATGCCTTTTATCAAATGCTTTTATAATCGGTAAAAGGACAAGTTTAAATTTCTCAGTTTGGTCTCTTAATTACATCTATAAGGTACCCAACAATAATTCCCACTCTTCAGTGTAATGTATATTTTCTAAGCCACTTGTCAGAAAATAGCGAATCTACTTTTGATACTTTTTCCCCTTTAGCATTTTCCTATGAACAAAGCTTAGATTGAAAATCTTATGTATTTCAGGTATATTAACACATCTACCATCATATTAAAAAGGAGCATTTTGAAGAGTGGAAACTCTCATGGTATCTACTGCAGTAAAGTTTGTTCTAACAGAACATCCATGTTTAAGTGGGGATAAATATTGCCTCTTGGCATTAATACCACTTCTGCTGATAATATATATTTTATAAGCTTAAGGAAACAGGAGAGGTCGAGCTTCTATTTGATTGCTTCATCTACTAGAAGTAAAGGCCAATATTCTTTAAATCACAACCTACTGTCTTAGTAAAATAAAGGACAGATAGATAATTAAAGTCCTCGGGGAAAAGGATGGGATAAGGACAGCAGGAATATTTTTGCTGATAGGCCAGCATAGTTAGACCGACCTAAAGAACAGCGTCTTCAAATTGGTATTTGCCACCTGTAGGCAAACTACTGAAAAATTTTGCCAACCACTGCAAAGTAAGGTGACAGGACATTTGGAAGGTGAGGGTGATGTATGTGATCTGGAGAGAGAGAGAGAGAGAGAGAGAGAGTTAAAATCTTTTTATTATTGAGCACATATGGGACAAATATGGACCTTAATAGAATGTCTGAATAAAAGACATGATGGTCACAGAAAGTTTTTGAATATAGGTATGCTTAATCATGTCTAACTTAGTCCAAATAACAATTTATTCCTCCACAAGCTATCCAATATACGGTGTAAGTGATGAAGTATAAACTTATAACACTTCATCCCCTCTGCTTTCCATCCTACCAGGGTTCATAAAATAAAGTACCAGTCGAGTAATTATAGTAAATTAAATCACTTCTATCCTTCGCCCCTAAGATATGTGACCTTGTGGCAGTGTTAGAAATTGGTGGATGGCAGAATCGGAAGAGTGGCAAACAAAATACTTTGCCATATTTAGTTACATACATTTGTGTTGCACTTCCAATCTTATCAAGGTTGAATTTGCCATTCTTCTTGCTACAGTTCATAAATTAAGTACCATTCAAATACTAGGATTTCATTTAATTGATTATATTCAACTCTTCAATGAGTATATGCCACCTTCTGCCTTGGACAGAAATAATCATCATCATCATTATAAATATTGTTTGTTGTGAACACCTTTCAAATATAATTTTGAAGGACTGAAAGCAGTTTTCTCTGTTCTTAACCTCCACACTTTGCAGAAGTCCAATAATAAGTATTCTGATACTTGTTTATTATTAAATGCTGAGAAAGGTCTACTTATGTAACGTTAAGTAGTACTCTCCAACATTATATATGAACTCAATAAAATTGTGTTTCTCAAGGGAAAGGGCTACTCTTCAAATCATTTTCACCCAATCATTAAAGTTTATTTTTGTTTACAGCTTAGTCTAAGTAGGACAAAACATGACTTTATAACAAAGTTACCAAGAATGGTGGAAGGGAGGATTAGCCTGAATCTGGAAATCTTATTGCAAAGAGGTAGATTCCACAAATAACACTTAAGGATTCAGGTGATAGAGTTATGTTGGCTAACATTTAAACTGTCTCACCCAATGTGTACAGTCCATATGACAGGCTTCCATCTTATTTCTGTGGACTCAGATCAATCACAGTAGTTTGACTGATCTAAGGTCAAGGTAAAAGACACCCAAAGTACCACACAGCTGGTCTGAATATAGAACCATATAATTTTGAAGAGAACTTCATAACTATGTAATCATACACAACATGTATAACTTAATTATTTATATATTATTTGGAGCAGTGGTGGTGGTGGAGGATATTTAGTCTTAAAGATTTTATGGCATTTTTATAGTATATTTTATTACATTTTAAAATGATGCTATAAAATTTATTATGAGTAATAGTAATAGCCTGCTCTTTCCTTCCAAAATAAGTGGCTGTGTGAGGGCATGGGTGACCAATTTAGTAGAGTGCTAGATAAAATAACTATTTTTTAAGTTATATTACTTTATATTCAGAGTTCAAATCTCGTATTCATTAACTTTGCTTTTCATTATTTCTAGGGTATATTAAATATGTACCTGTCAATTACAATGTTTGATTAAATCAACAATATTCTTTTAATCTTTCAACCTTTCTAAAGTAGATTAAATTTGTCAATAGCAATAAGGGATAAATAAACTGAACTCTCTTCCTCTCAATCTTTCTAGAATAGATTAAATAAGTACCTGTCAAATATTGCTGTTAATTAAATCAAATATGCACCTTTGCCAAATATTTGTAGCCTTGTGACTATAAAGAAGTCATTATTAGTATTATTAATGGTGTTAGAGGGGCAGAACTAGTAAAATGTTGAATAAAATGTAGTATTTAGTTTAAGTTCTATCTTCAAATCTCACAAAGCTCACCTTTGACCATTATCCTTTCAGTATTAATGAAGTACAATCAAGTACTGAGGAAGTTTTAAATATATCTGCTCTATTTAATAGTGTATAACCTTGCAATTATGTTAGAAATCCTTATTTTTATAGATATAAAACTGGTTTCCCATGTCTGTTTACTCATACTCAATTTTATGTACCACCCCACCAATGATTTTGTAATTGGTCTCTACAACCATTGCTCTTGTAGCAAATGATTAATGCTATTGTTAGATGATAGGTGACAGAACTGGTAGAACAATAAGTTAAATGTATTGGGTACTTAATGAGATCTATTTCTGAGGGTGATGTGTTTGATCATCTTTCTATGCTCAATAAAGTAAGTACCTGTATACATTCATAACTTACATACATATCCTCTCTTAATATTTAAAGATGATTTCTCTACTGTGTGGCCAGATGTTCTGATGTGGGATTCTAGGTTGTCTTCCTCTGACAACCACTCCCATTGCCATGCACACTTTGACCTGGAAATGATTAGTGACACTAGCAAGGTCCTCAGGTGTGATCAACATCTAGGAATCCAGTGATGTTTCCATTTTGTTTTGCTGGGATTGGGAGGTGAATCCCATTACTACCTCTGCTCCCCAACCATTGTTATCACTCTGATCTATCTCTGTGGGGTGCTATGCTGGTGGCTCAGATTCATTATAAACTTCTAGAACATGTAAATGGTTATAGCCATTGATCTAACCTCTTTTCATTGTTGCAGATAGCAATAATAGTCCCATGTTGTCTTCCTCTTGCTATGTAGGTGACTGTAAACTAGGTTCCTTATAGACACTTTCCTATTTGAGTTGGGGTTGAGCATTGTAGTTTCCATACACTAGCACATAATGCTTCTTATCTTTTATGTCATCCTTATATTTCTTGGTTATTTCCTGCTTGCCATCCAGTAAATGAATTGTATTCACTGTACTTAACAGAAGCAAACAATATTTTCTTTGTAGTCTAATAATGATTGGTTAATGTCATTATTATTGTAGACACTGTTGTTGGAACAAGTATTACAGCTACTTTCCTACAAGTTTGAGATAGACTCTACAGGCACAGGTGTGCTGTCAGATGGACTTGTCTGTATATGGTGACACTACAATTGCTTCAACTGTGACTTTAATACTTTTTATTGCTATGGTTGCAACACCTGCATTAGTTGTAGGAGAGACTCTGACAACATTTTCAATGCTGGCTCTCTCTCTCTCTCTCTCTCATCTTTCTCTTAAACTCTAATCTCTTCCTTTCTGTTTCTTTCACATCAAACATTATGATTCCTTGGCTGGAATCCATTTTTTTTTTTAGATATGAATTTTTTAACAATTACAAAGAAAACTTTGAGTCAACACTGCTTTACAGTTCACAAAAAAGCAAACTGTACCTAAATATAAAATTATTAACCAAAACAAAAAATAAATTTTCATATAGGTAAAAAAAAAATACAATTTAAAAAATAATGTGTGCTGTTAAAATGTAACATGGTTTATGAAAGATGATAACAATAATAATAATATATACCAAAGGTGTCCATCCAGCATGGTCTTTTGTATTTACATTAGCTCCTTCAGTCAGCAGGACCTGTACTTTTGCCAGATTATTCTGAAATAAGCAAGTAAAATCATAAAGATGTAAGATAAAGAAACAGTATTTAAATTTAAAGCAAAATAATTACAATCTTTATGATAATTCACATTATTAAGATGGTGAGCTGGCAGAATTGTTAGTATGCCAGACAAAATGCTTTACAGCATTTCATCCAGCTTTAAATTCTGAGTTCAAATTCTGCCAAAGTTGACTTTGCCCTTCATTTTTTGGGGTTGGTAAAATAAGTACCAGTGAAGCACATGAGTTGATGTAATCAACTAGCCCACAAGATTTCAGACCTTAGCCTATAATAGAAAGGAGTAGCTTCATTATTATTATTATTATTATGTAGTAGTAGTTGTAGTAGCTTGGTTCTATATAAACTTAAAACCATCTGAAAAATTTCATATTTACTGTGGAATTTTCATGGGTACTGTTAGTACTTATTATAACTGCTCAGAGTCTGGTTTGGTCCTGACCTCCAGGTTGATAAGAACTGGAATGAGGTGGCGAACAGGGTGGCCAGTATTACCCAGAAATGGGCTGAGAGGAGGCTGTCCCTGAAAGATCGGGTAGAGGTGGCGAATGCCTATATCGCCTCCGTTATCATTTACCACCTGACCGTCGTGCCTTGTACCAGTTACTGCTTGAGCAGGTTGGAACATCTCTTGTTTAAGTTCTTGTGGAAGGGATGCGTTCTAACGGTCAGGTGAGCAATCTGTTGCCAGCATCCTCTGAGTGGCAGATTAGTTATGCAGTGGCTCCTAATGTGCAGACACATTCTTAGGTTACACCATCTGCAATGATTTCTGGATGGGGAGACTCTGGGCACCAATGAAAACAAACTGGCTAGTCTGTTCCAGAGGACTTTCCAGTCAGGAAGAACTATCATGGATAATTTCCAGATGTCCTTGGCCTGGCAAGTGCTACCGGTGGGAGGGGGGGGTACAAGTTTGAGATAAACTCTACAGGCACAGGTGTGCTGTCAGATAGACTTGTGTGAGGTGCATGGAGAGTGACAAAACTGTTCTGCACACACACATTCATTGTCCAGGCATTGCTGACTTGTGGGTTTATATTGACTAGCTGCTGTCACGTGTGGGACGGATCAGTCTGTCAGCCGAGTCTGTAGTGATGATGCCCCGTCGCCCTCCTTCAGTTGGACAGGTAAGGCAGTATTCCTTTGCCTAGTGGCTGTGGCAAAAGAGGTTGTTTGGTGGACAAGGCTGAAAGGCATGAAGACAAATACATTCCTCTTTGGTAGTGCTCTCATTGACTTCAAGTTTCACTTGGAAGGGAAACTGAGAGTGGTGAGGGAAGTGTTGTCCTCAAGAGTGTTTTTTGAAAGGTGGGTGGAAGTTGCGAAAATGGCAAGAGTAGATGGTACTTCTTTCAGTGTAGACCTGTAAGTCAGAGAGAAGGAATTGGAGAGGGTATTTGCTCTTGGTATTCAGGGAAAGCTTGGACATTAGGGTTCCTCCATTATCCCTAGAGATCCTTCTGCGTCAAGAGGGTTACATCTCTATCATCCTCTCCCACTTTTTTTTTTAAACCTTTGTATACTATGTATATGTCTCTTCTTTTTCAGTGTATACCATGTATACTTACCTTTTTTTTTTTATCATTTCATTATACGTAAACCTCCACACTTTATGTTAGTCTTTGTATTGTCCCCCTCATCCTTCACCCTTGTGGCAAATAAATGAAATCCTCATTATTATTATTATTATAGGATGCATGTCTTATTGGTTAGGGTGTTGCAGTCATGATCACAAGATCATGGTTTCAATTCCTAGAACAGCTTCCACATTGTGTTCTTGGGCAAAACACCTCATCTCATGTTGCTTGCAATCACTTCAACACCTGACATGTAGTACACTGTGCACCTGTTCAGACTACATTGATTTGATGGAGAAAGCGAGCTAATGTGCAGCACATACATTTGATCACTATAAACAAATCATTTGAGCAGGTTGTTTGGCAAAATGCTGAACACTCTTATGTAATTTTCAACAGGAGAATTCATTGTTGTTGTTATTATTACTGTTATTCAGGTGATGGGTTGGCAGAATCATAAGAGCATTAGACAAATGCTTTGCAATAATTGCTCTGGCTCCTTGTGTTCTGACTTCAATTCCCATTGAGGTTAACTTTGTCCATCTTTTCAAGGTTGATAAAATAAAGTATCAGTGAAACATTGGGGTGAGTGCAATCAGATTTACTGACCTTGGCTTTAGTTAGACAATTATTATTAAGTTGGTGAATAAGTAAAATCATTAGTGTAAAAAAAAATGCTTAGTGGTATTTGTTCAGACTCTATACAGTCTGAATTAAAATTCTGGTAAGATCAATTCTGCCCCACATCTCTCCATCTCAGAGTCAATTTCATCCGCTAACTTCCTCCCTGAAATTTCTGACTTTGGGCTTATCTTTGAAAACATTAAGGGCAGTAAATCATAAAAATCATTAGTGGTTGTAAAAAATGTATTACATTATTTCTTCTGGCCCTTTATCTTCTGAGTTCAAATTCTGTTGAGATTAACATTGCGTTAATAGAATAAAATATCAGTCAAATACTAGGGTCAATGACATTAATCCGAACCTCTCAAAAAAATTGCTGTGAACTGACAAAATTATTAGAGCATCAAATAAACTGCCATACAGCATTTCTTGCAACTCTTTACATTTTAAGTTCAAGGTCAACTTTGCTTTTCCTCCTTCTGGGGTCGATAAAGTATCAGTCAAATACAAGGGTTGATGTAATCAAATAACCTCTCCCGCTAGAAAAATTACATGCCAAAATTTGGAACAATTATTATTATACCAAAAATTTCCATCGTCATATTGATGCCTTGAGATTTCGTCTCAAGGAACCTGCAAATGATTCTTAGACGAAGGATAAGAGTTGTTTTACAATTCAGTTATCAATTACACAGTTCTAATGTCTTACATTCACTTGAGTTTGTACTCTTGTATTAACAAAGACCATTTTCACTCACATGTCACAGAGTAGTCTTTGTCACTTCACCAGTTAGATTGGCACTGTTTACTGTATTCCAGTTTCAACAGCAATATCATTCACCCACAAAGACATGGTTTTTTAAAATTAGTTTAGTAAAAGCAAGGGACAGTTTCCACCAGAGCCCTGAGATGGGAAAATCAGTGCTGTGAATATTTCTACAAGAAAAAGATATGCACGAGGAAAAATATTTTAGAGGGTTGAGCATCTAAGAAAAGATCAACTGAGCATAGTTGTAGAGACATAATATGTGTGACAAGAGGAGAAATAAATGAGCGAGGAAGACTTGAGTGGAGGTAGCATAAGATCAGGCATAGGCCATTAGAGAGGCAGTAGAAAAAGAACAAAGAAATGATACAACACATCATGTGTCACAGAATGTAATGTCCAGATACTTTCCAATATTTTCTATTTCATTTCCTTCCAATGCCTTGTAACCTTGGAAAAGCCATTAATGTCACAAGATCCCGCCTGAAAGGAAAAGTGAAGGGTAAAGCAGTGGCAGATGTGCTTGATAGTCAAATGATAGGCTACATGTCTTGGAGTATTTAGACTTATTCATCTAAATTCTGTACTTAGATCTTACTAATTCTTTACTTTAGTCATCAAAGTAAAGGCCATGCTGGTGCACAAGAGAAACAACAAAGAAATGGAGAAAAAGGTAGAGAGAAGAGAGAAAGAAGAAAGAAAAAAGAATATTTAGATGAAAGGAAACCAGTTGTGTGGATTCCATGTTATGTGGAGGTGTTATTCAATGAACAACAACTTAATATCTAGATCTCAAGTAGTGGGGTACATATAGAAGTGAAGAGAGGAATGAAGTGGGTTGGAAGAAATGAGTGAGGAAGAAGTGAGCAAGATGTACTTCTAATAGATAAGGAAATAAACTGAATGATGGGGTGGTGGTGCTGATGGTGGTGGGTTGGTGGTACTGGTGTTGTTGTCACTGTTGTTGGTGGTAATGTTGTTATTGGTAGTGGTAGTGTCATTACTGTTATTGGTGGTGGTTATAGTGGAAAAAGTATTGATGGTATCATAGATGTTGTTGTAGGTGGCAGTGCTGTTGTTGGATCCTAGATTAATTATGATCAAACAAAATCAAAGGTTTTCTAGCTGTGATCACCCCATCATTTTGCATAGATAGGACTAGATTGGCCAACGTGTCTGACCTTTTTAAGATGGTAGGCTGTGATGTGAGGAAATTTGGCTATTATTTCTAGTCAGTTTAGCAACATTTGAGAAGCTTCCTTGTTTGTGGTGGTAGTGATAAGAGTAGTTATATTTTCAGGTCAGTCGAATAAGACAACTTATGACAGAATTCCCAGCTATGACCATCGCATCTTATTATAAGACCTTATATATTTAAGACTATATTATCCAACTGTTTTTTAAATTTTTTATTGAAGTAGTACAATGTGCTTTACAGGGAGATTTGGCTGCTATTTTCAGCATGTTGCATAACTACAGAGAGATTCTATTAGTTTGTTCTTGTTGTTAATGATGATGGCAATTGTAGTGGTGATAGCAGTGGTGATGCTACTGCTGTTCTTACTGGTAATGGTGATGATGGTGAGGGTGCTGTTATTACTGCTACTGTTATTGTTGGTAGTGGTGGTGGTGGGGATAAGGAATGGTACGCTTAGTGCAGAGTGACAGGAAATATTTTCAAAGTTATGAATGGTACATTAAAGCAAAAGAGATTAATGCAGCTATACTCCAAGACAGGATGGAAGCCAAAAAACAGCAATCATTGCACTGGCACTCAACCAACAGCAGCTCTACACTACAAGAGTCTATAGCTATTTTGGATGGGATGTACAAAAATATCCTTACCAACCAAGGAAACACCCACCAACTACTAGCAGGGGTGAAGGGGAGGAGGAGAAATTTCATTAGTAAATACTACTACAGCTGCTGCTGCTGCTACTACTACTACAAAAACATTAAAGCAAGGAAACTAAACCTGTTACTTTCTGCCTAGGATTAGCTATGAAGATAATATACCCCTAACTGTTTAAACATCTTTCTCTTATATTTACTGTTATTGCTTGCTCTGCACAGAGTGTGTGTGTTTCCGTGTGTGTATACAGACACGTGCACACACACACACACACACACACACACACACACACACACACACACATCGGGCTGAGTAGAAAATAAGCAACATTTTGAAAAAATGAAATTCATCACAATATATTTCAACAATGCGGAAATTTTATTCATCAGAGTAGTACCATTACAATCAGCACATTTTGCCAACGAGTTACAAGTTTATTTATTCTGGTACCATAAAAATCTGCAGTTCTGGAGCTGATGAATGCTTTGAATGCACTTTCAGCATCGGCTTGATTTTTGAACTCTTTATCTCGCAGGAAACCATCAAGGTGCTTGAAAAAGTGGTAGTCGGTAGGAGAAAGGTCTGGTGAAGAACATCATAGCCAAGTTTCCTCAACTCCTGGAGTGTCATTAGTGAAACATGCAGGTTGAGCATTGTCATGAAGAATGATTGGACCTCTTCTGTTGACAAGTCAGGGACAGAGGAGTGGTAATTTTTCATTCATTTTAGCAATTTCATGGCAATATGTTTCTACAGAATGGTTTTTCTAGGTTTTGAGAAGTTATAGTGGACAAGTCCAGCAGCACACCACCAAGAAGTCACCATAAGCATCTTTTTGAAGAGCTTGGGTTTAGGGAAGGTTTTCAGTACTACATTTTGGTTTAACCACTGCGAAGAAAGTTTTTTATTATTGTACAGAATCCACTTTTCATTGCAAGCTACAATATGGCTGAGAAATGGATCAGTCTGGTTATGGAGAAGCGACAAGCAAATTTCATATCAGCGCATTTTCTGATTTTCCTTCAAATTGTGTGGTACCCATTTGTCAAGTGCTTTTGACTTTCCAATCGCATGCAAAAGGTTGCAGGCAGTTTTCTGATTAACTTGAAGTTCTTTTGCCAGTTCTTGAGTGGCATATAGATTAAGGCATATGTGAAAATGCAAAGCATTTAGAAGACTATGGAAATAGAAGATAAGCCTATTGAAAGTAAGCTTTATAAACTAGAAATCATCATCATCGTTTAACGTCCACCTTCCATGCTAGCATGGGTTGGACGATTTGACTGAGGACTGGTGAAACCGGATGGCAACACCAGGCTCCAATCTGATTTGGCAGAGTTTCTACAGCTGGATGCCCTTCCTAACGCCAACCACTCAGAGAGTGTAGTGGGTGCTTTTACGTGTCACCCGCACGAAAACGGCCACGCTCGAAATGGTGTCTTTTATGTGCCACCCGCACAAGAGCCAGTCCAGGGGCACCGGCAACGATCTCGCTCGAAAAACCTCATGTGTCACTCGCACAAGAGCCAGTCCATGGGCACTGGCAACGATCTCGCACGAAAGATATCATGTGTCGCCCGCACATGAGCCAGTCCGGGGGCACTGGCAAACGATCCCGCTCGAAAAAAAAAAAAAAAGCCTCATGTGTCACCCGCACAAGAGCCAGTCCAGGGGCACTGGCAACGATCCCGCTCGAAAGACCCCATGTGTCGCCTGCACATGAGCCAGCCCGGGGGCACCGGCAACGACCTCGCTCGAAAGATTTCATGTGTCGCCTGCACATGAGCCAGTCCAGGGGCACTGGCATCGATCCCGCTCGAAAGATTTCATGTGTCTCCCGCACATAAGCCAGTCCAGGGACACTGACAACGATCCCGCTCGAAAGATTTCATGTGTCGCCCGCACATGAGCCAGTCCAGGGGCACCGCCAACGATCTCGCTCGAAAAACCTCATGTGTCACTCGCACAAGAGCCAGTCCATGGGCACTGGCAATGATCTCGCACGAAAGATATCATGTGTCGCCTGCACATGAGCCAGTCCAGGGGCACTGGCAACAATCCCGCTCGAAAGATTTCATGTGTCGCCCGCACATGAGCCAGTCCGGGGATAATGTTGACCGTTATTTCTAATGATGGAAGGATGGTGAGCTGACAAAATCACTGGAGTAATTGAAAAATTGCCTCAAAGCATTTCTTCCAGTACTTTACTTTCTGAGTTCGAATCCTGCCCAGATCAACTTTTCTATTCATCTCTCCAGGGTTGATAGAAATATTAGCCAAGTAATGGGATCAATGTAATAAACTGCTTCCTCTCAAACTTACTAGCCTTGTGCTTAAATTAGAAACAACTATTTCTAATGATGCAGATGACTTTTATTTTATGACTTAAGCAGGTGGCAAATTGGCAGAGTCTTTAGTCATTTGGATAAAAGTCTTTTAGATAATAAATATACTACTGGTCACACTTTTGAATCACAAGCATCACAAGCTTGATCCAAATACTTGCACCTGAGTGGATCCTGTTAATTGTATTTAAATGCCAGGTGTTGATGTTAAATCAGACAACAGATTAAACTAATCATTCAAGATAAGTACAGGTCAAATTAGATTAAGCCATAAAGTTAGGGCATTACTTCATTAAAGAAATATAGTTTGGGAACTATAGTACTTCTACTAAATCCACTGCATTTTCCAGTCATATGCAGCATTCAGAATTCCAAGTTCTAACTTTTCTTTGTATACTTTGTGATATTTTCTCTCACCTCATTACATTCAAGCTTGAGCATTGTTTTGTTTTAATTCATCATAAAGATATTCATGACTTGTTATGTTGCTATATATGTTTTCTAAGAGGTGACTTGCATGCTACCAGAATATATTCTATGTTGGTTTAAAATCAACAGTGTTATTCCAACCCTACCATCTAGTATTAGCTAAGGATTGAAGCAGATTGTACACTGCTCTAGGAAGGAATCACGAATGACTTACAGCCAGATGGACAGAACAAAAAAATATCCATCAGCATCTAAGTATTAGGAAATAGAAGCATTTCAATGAAATGATAACCAACTATGAACAAGAGAAGTTCTTGAGAAAATTTATATGTTTTTCATATAAGTTTTTGATAACAGGATGAAGGAAAGCTAGAAGACAGAGAAAAAGAAATAAAGAAGAAAATATGAACAGAAAGAAAAGACAGAGAAAGAATGAAGGAAATAAAATAAAAAGAAAGAACTAGCAACAGAATAATTAAGAAAAGAGAGATACATGAAGGTATGGCTGCAGAGAGTAACAACATATGTGATGGGAATTATGCAAGTGTCCACAACTGGTTGCTGGAAGGCGAGAAAGGGAAGTGGGGCTACAATTGTAGTCTTTCAGTAGAGTGTTTGATGAGATAAGAACTATTAGAAGGAAGTAGTGGGAAACAACATTGTATAACCAGATGTATGGCAATAGGAAATGAAGAACCTTCAATGTGGTTGTTTGATCTACTAGAAATAGAGTGCAGATCTCTATTAAATCACAGCCCAATGTTTAAAACAAAAACAAAAAAATAGTAAAACATGCTTGATAATGTAGTTCTAAATAACAATGTCAAATCAAATACAGGATGATCTTGGCAGGAATATCTTTGATCACAAGTCTGATAGATTAGGACTGTCCAAGAAGTAAAAACTAGAAATACAACAGAAAACAGGTCAATCTGGGACTTTCTAAGTTATCATTCAATAAAATAGCAATAATGGCTAAATCTTCTTCAATCACACAATATTATCTTTAAAAATGGAAGGATACATTAAAAATGAAAAGCACATTAAGTCTTATTGCTAGATATATACATAAACTCAGACAGGATTCATTTTACAATCTAACATAATAATAATAATAATAATAATAATAATAATAAAGGTGACTAACAGATATAGAAATTGAAGAGATAAAAAGGAAAGTAGAAAATAGCAATAATATTTCACCAACTCTATTGAAAGACTACAATTGTAGCCCAACTCCCCAGTGAGAACAGAGAAATAAATGACGGCAGTGAAGATATAGAGCAAAGTGTAAATGCATTCTCAGCATATGAAGCAGAAGTAATAGGAAGAGCTATATCACAAAAATACAATGATGACCAACACGATATAGTGAGGATGCTGTACCAATATATTAGAGAAGACCAGGATCAAACACCCACTAATCTGAGGTACATTGATCGATGCAAGCTCAAAGTTGAAACCGAAAAGATAGATTTGGTCCTTGAGCTATTCCAGACAAGAAATATAACTGAAACTAACAAGATTATTTGGGCTGCAGCTATGGTTGCTGCAGACAGAGTTGGATATAAAAAAAAAAAAGAACAAACAGAACGTAAAAACCAAATTGGCATAGACAAATTTGTGAGAAATAAAGTTAAAAAGACATTTAGGATAAGTTGATAGAGTGAGAAGAGGGGAATTGTAGAACAAGAGCATAAGAATAATGCTGGAAAGACCATATAGAATAAGAGATAAAAGGTGTGATGTGATATTGGAAGAACTGAAACAAGGAGTAGTAGCAATCAAAGCAAAACTGGAAAGATATGACAATAGATCAAAACAATTCAAACCAAAGTTTAAAGTAAATGAGAAGAAACTGCTTCAGGAACTAGATGGACAATTACACATAACAATGTTACCAGATGCAGAGGAAAGCAGGGTATTCTGGAGAGGGATCTGGGACCAACCTGTAGAGCATAATGATGAAGCAGAGTGGCTGCATGAACCCCAAGATAGGTTAAGAAATATAGAAGACCAAGAAGACATAAAAATAACTACAGAAATGATAAAAAAGCAGTTAAGAAAATTCCAAAATTGGAAGAACCCAGGACCAGATGGGGTCCGAGGTCATTGGATGAAGAAGCTGAGAGGGCTCCATGAAAGGATAGCGCAACAGCTAGAAGAGTGCTTGCAAGAAGGCACAGTACCCAGCTGGATGACAAAGGGAAAGGCATTGTTATGTGACAAGGATCCTGAAAAGGGAAATGTTGCATCCAACTTTAGACTAATAACATGCCTTCCACTAAAGTGGAAACTAATGTTAGATGCTCTGACTGGTGAACTGTGTAGATATTTGGGAAAAAGTGGGCTGCTACCTATAGAACAGAAAGGGTGCTGAAAGAGGAGCTGGGGAACAAAGGATCAGTTCTTACTTGATAATCCAATTATCAGGAACTGTAAGAGAAAACACACAAACCTGAGCATGACATGGGTTGACTATCGCAAAGCATACAATATGACACCACACTCCTAGATAATAAGAACAATGAAGAAGTATAGAGTAACAGAAAATATGAGAAGCCTTATATGGAATAACATGAAGGGCTGAAGAACTAAATTGACAGCAGGTAATCAAGTATTAGGAAAGGTGAAAATCAAGAGAGGAATTTTCTAGGGGGACAGTGTCCCCCCCCCCCCCCAGATCTTCGTGCTGGGAATGATCCCCTTGAGGGAAATACTACAGAAAACAAAGTTAAGATACGATCTGGGAAGAGGTAAGGGAAAACTGAACCACTTGCTATTCATGGACGACCTGAAACTATTCACAAAAACTGAGGTAGAACTGGACAATCCAGTCTAGTCTGTGCAGATTTTCTCCAATGATATTAAGATGGAGTTTGGATTCTCAAAATGTACTACAATGGTAATGAGACGAAGAAAGTTTGTCAGGACAGAAGGCATAAGGTTGCCAAGTGGTGAAATGATGAAGATAATTCAACTTCAATCCAGCTATAAATACCTGGGAATATTTGAGGCAGATGGAATCAAATACAACATGATGGAAAAGACAAAAAGAGAGTACCTGCAGCAAGTGAGAAAAATATTGGTTTCAAAGCTGAATGCCAGAAACATAATTTCAACAATAAACTTGTGTGCAGTTTCAGTAGTTCGATATGGTGCTGGAATCCTGAAATGGACAGAGAAGGAGCTAAAGGAGATGGACAGGAAGTCAAGAAAACCTCTAACAATGCATGGATCATATCATCCACATATAGACATTGATTGCCTATACATGAAGAGAACAAATGGAAGAAGAGGACTAATAAGTGTGGAAGATTGCATGTGTATTGAATTTGAGAGCTTAATGAGATACCTAAACCAAAGTAAGGAAACGTTGCTAGTGACAGTTAGGAACAAAGGAGTATTGAAAGCAGAGAAAAAGGGAAAAATAAGGGAAGAAGTACAAAAAGGACATGAAAAGAATTACACAAGAAAGGACGACACAATCAATTCCATATTACCACAACAGAAGTTATTGGAAAAACTAGGTGGGATTGGCTGATGAAAGGAACACTAAAAAAAGAGACAGAGCATTATACTGGCAGCGCAAGACCAAGTTTTGGTCATGAACTGGAGGGTTAACCTTAGGAATGAGCAAGTGTCTCCATTGTGCTGCATCTGCAATAAAGTGGATGAAACCATTGCCCATGTCATGAACAAATACCCCAGACTTGCTGCAAATCACTACAAGTTGTGGTGACACAATCTGGTAGCAAAAATGCTACATTGGAAACTGTAAAAAGTGGGGATTAGAGAGAGACAAGACATGGTATGAGCACAAACCTTAGCCCAGCTATGAAAAATGAAGAAGGCAAAGATGAGAAATAATAAAAACAACTGATCAATATAATTAGATATCATCAGGGAAATGATATGTCAGATACTGAAGCAGCAAGGAAATTCTGGGCAGGAATCTGGAGTAAAGAAGTCCAACATAATATACAAAACAGACTGGTTACAGGAATTTAAAAGAGAACAACAACAACAACAACTAACTACTTAATGAGGCATGAAATAGTGAAAGAAAGATGCTTCCAGCTTTGAGAGGAATCAAAAGAGGAAAACTCTACAAAATAGTGAAAAAGATAGATGAACAAAAATCTACATCAAAAACACAACAGATCTTACTGTGCAGCTTCTGTTGCTGTGCAAACTCTTGGATTAAAAGTGAAAGAAAAACAAAGGGCAAAGCCCCATAGTGGGAACAAAGGCTTGAGAACCAAATTGAAAAGCTCAACAGAAATCTTGAATGGATATCTGCAATCATAAAAAAAAGGGTGAGGGAAAAACACAGGAACTGCAAAGGAAATACAACATAAAACACAAAGGACTGCAAGTTGTGAAAAAAGGAATTAAGACAAAAAAAAAATCAAAGCAGTGTTGGATACAAAAAAAAAATCAAAGCAGTGTTGGATACAAAAAAAAAACAAAAAACCCCAGATACCAACAGAGAACAAATCTGTACCAGCAGAATAGACTTTTCAAGAACAACAAAAGAAAATTCTATAAACAACTGATCAATATATGTAGATATCACCAGCGAAATGACATGTCAGATACTGAAGCAGCAAGGAAATTCTGGGCAGAAATCTGGAGTAAAGAAGCCTAATATAGTATAAAAGCAGACTGGTAAACAGGATTTTAAAAGAGAAATGGAAGTTGAAATGACATAAGAAAATATAACAATCATGGATAAGAAAATAAGAGATGATTAAGAAAATACAAAACTGTAAAACTCCTGGACCAAATGGTGTGCCTGGGTTTCTGGCTCAAGAATCTCCCAAGTATACACACTTATATATAGCCATTTCTTTACTGACTGCATAAAAGATGGAACAACAACAGGGATGACAAAAGAAATAACAGTGCTGATACAGAAGGGCAAAGAAAAGAGAGGGGAAGTCAGCAATTATAGGCCATTACTTGCTTACCATTTTCCTGGAAACTATTAACTGGCTTCGTAGCAGATGAAGTATACAATTTTCTGGAAAAGGAGAATCTCTTGCTAGCGGAACACAAAAGTTCTGGAGTGGTCTTGAGGTCATAGTAGAGGCTAAGAGTGGCTACTTTGAGCAAGCTGTTATCACCCAGCAATAATCTAATTGTTAGATTTTTAATTTTTTAAAATATTTTAATTTTTTAAAATATTTTAATTTTTGGATAGGATGTTGTGTTCTCTTACCCTTTTATACAAACTGTCAAATTAAACCTGAATGCCCTGTACACACATACACAAAGTAATACAGTAGGGTAGGTTCTGATAGAGAAGAAAACAGTGTATTTCCAATATAGCACTCAACCTACACTCCTGAAAGTCCACTGGTACAGAAATTCCAAGTACATCACTGGTAAAAGCAATGTATGAGTCTTAACAAAAAATAACATATAATACAATTACGAAGATGAAGAACAAATTTTAGCACATCATTATGATGGTTACAGTTGTTTCAGTACCACTCCATTTCTAATACCATTGGACATAAATGATTTCATACGGAAAGTTATACAATAACTATTTGTCCATTGCACACATTTTTGATGGTAGTTTGATGTAGTATCACTCCAACATAATCAGCTGCGTGCGTGCGTGTGTTATATATATATATATATATATATTTTATGTATTCATATGCATTAAAAGAGTACGCAATTCAATAATGTTGAATAGAAATATAATTTGCCAGGCAAGTGTTTTGATCTGAGATTGTGTGTTGAAACTAAAACGATTTCAGCATGGAAGTCATGTTAGCCATTCAGAAACACCCAAAAACTTTAAACCTTTATTGTTTGTAAAATGGTGTCAAAATTTTCCTCACTCGAAAATGTGACCTGAGCACTGACAACGCTACACTGCAGCATAAATGTTTAAATTGTAATACTTATAGTATATATTATTATCTAGCATGATGCTCTGCTTACAAAATACTAATAAGTTGTTATTTCATATAATAAACATGTATATTCTCTATCTTAAATTCTTTTATTCTTTTACTCATTTCAGCCATGCGGCTGTGGTCATGCTGGAGCACATATATTTATTAATTAAAAAGTGAAATGAATATACTATAAAAATATATGAAGAAGAAAAAGAAAGAGGGAATGAGAAATATAAAAGAATCTCCATAAAATATGGTTCAGATGGCATCAGCTTATATAAGAACTTACTAATTACAAACATTGAGGAAGTCAACTAAAATCTCACCATTTGAAATTCTTAAACACTTAAGTCAACCTATATTCTCATGTTTGTACTTACAGGCATGAATACTTAAATGTATCTGTATGTCTCTCTATGATGGTGGTGATGAAGTGATGATGTGTATGTGTGTGTGATGAGTAGGGTAATGTATATATTTGTAGGGGAAATGGTGTGTATTTAAGTGTGTGAATGTATAGGGAATTGATGTGAGATGTGTGTATGCATAGAGAGAGTGATGGTGCATGTGAGCAAGTTGTTTGTAATTGATTGTGCAAGTGAAAGAAGGTATGAGTGAGTGATGGTGTGTGAATGATAGTGTGTATGAGTGATGGTGTGTGCATGAGTGATGGAGTGTGAGTGACGAAGTGTGTGTGAGTGATGGAGTGTGTGTGAGTAATGTTGCGTATGAGTGATGGAGTGTGTGAGGCTGTGAGTACGTACATGTACGTGCAGATGTGAGTGAGGCTGTATGATGGTGTAAATGGAGGTATGTGAAAGTATATGAAATAAGAAAGTAGATGAAAATCAATATGAACACAAGTGTGTGTGAGGAAAGATCTGTATGAGTAAGCGTGCGTAAGAACTAGGATGTGTGTTGGTATACATATGTAATGATTGGTCTGTGTACATGTGTTTGTGTGTTGTGAATGTGACAGTGTATGCCCACTATGAATATTATAATTTAAGTGTGATAATTATATTAACAAGATGCACATTTTATAACAAAACCCTATGAGGAAACCTCTACACCATTATTGAATCTGCTAGAAATAACATCTAAATCTTCTTCAAATCACACTATATCATCTTTAAAATATAACAAACACACACACACACACACACACACACATATACACTAGCAATGCATCCTGGTGTTGCCCGAGTGTTATGACATACAAGCACATTGTATTATTTGCTCCTTTCTTATGGGCAGTATCGGCACAGCTGATATATAGTTAATGGAATAATGGGAAGTCATTGTCTGTTTAATAGTGAAAGGTGAGGGTACAATCTGCATGAAAGTGCTTTCTGTTCTCAATAAGGATCAGAAACTATGTATTGTTTCATCGTATAAAAGGGGGATAATACGATTTTGTCCAGAAATCATGTTTTCAATATCTTAATTTCTCTCTATCCCTACTGCAATTTCTTAATTTGTAACTTTTCTTAGAATTTTTTTGTTATCTACATAGAAAAATACAGAGATTACGAATCTGGGAAATACACATATATATTTATACATTGTTTATAGTTTAATATTTCTTAAAGAAGCATTCAATGCCCCTTCCTCCACCTTGCCCACCCATCACCTACCAGCTTTCAAAAAGCTAAAATCTCCCAAACTTTCACTTTGGCTGATGTTTCCCACATGTGTAGAATTCTACTGAAATAGTAGACTTAAAAAATACCAGACCACCACCAGAAAACCCGGCATGCTAGAAACAACAGGTAAACAACACTATTTCTGAAGAAACTTCCTTGTTTTCCAAAAAGCTAAAAGTGAAACATTGGGAGTGTGTCACTCTTTGAAAGTGGTAAGGTGATGGGTAAAATTCTTAAAAATTCGTACCCTCTGCTTTTTCTCCATGTATTACCAAGGCTAAAAATTTGAAAACAGTAAAAAATGAATTTGGTGTGGAGTGGAAGCAAATTGAAATATTGAGAACATATTTTGTTGGTGAAATCTTAACCTCCTGTATCACAAACATAGGAATCGAAGAAATTTAGGGAAAAAAATAAGGAGGGGTGGAAATGTCACCTTGGACATGCCAGAAAGAAGAGATAAAGGACAGGATTTCTGGAAAACTTCCTTTTATATTTACATTAAAGATCAGGTTTGAAATATGCTTATCACAATCACACATTACAGGATAGAGAAAGATCATTTCAATTGGATTTGAGCTGTAAATTAGCACGTGCACACTGCAAGAAATAACAATTTGCACAGAAATTTTACATACAGTGTGTGTATGTGTGTCAAACGAAGTTATTTTATGGCATTCTTTCATTTGAAGAAGCAAAGTAAGTATAATATAATACAAAGTAAATATCATACGATAGTGATAATAAAACGACTACACGTGTTTCATAACCAATTTTCAAATAGAAAGAATATTTAAATCGATTAAAACTATCGAAAATCAATTCTATTCAAAAATATAGCTAATCTTCAGGTATATATATGTACACAAACACACACACACGTATGTATATGTATATATAGATATATACGTATATATATATGTGTGTGTGTATATATATATATACGTATATATATATATACACGTATATATATATATATATATATGCATATATATATGCATATATATATATATATGCATATATATATATGCATATATATATATATATGCATATATAATATATATATATGCATATATATATATATATATATGCATATATATATATATATATGCATATATATATATATATATGCATATATATATATATATATATGCATATATATATATATATGCATATATATATATATATATGCATATATATATATATATATGCATATATATATATATATATGCATATATATATATATATATGCATATATATATATATATATATGCATATATATATATATGCATATATATATATATGCATATATATATATATATATGCATATATATATATACATATATAATATATATATACATATATATATATATATATATACATATATATATATATATATAATATCATATACTATATATATAT